>NW_024882439.1:0-285485 GCF_019059575.1 Amphibalanus amphitrite | reverse complement strand
ACACACCAAAGTGTCGGACCAGCGGTTTGCAAGGGCAGCTGATGCACGGTCCACCTGCCAACCACCGGATGAGATTCAATCCATGTGCCTATCGAAACTTTTACTCGGTTTCGTGTCTATTGGGCTTATAACTACATAGGAGTGAATGTTTAGAATACTTTACATAAATATATGATAGAATACCTTATTTTTCGAGAAGCTCACGGGAGCGATATTTATGTAGTAACATTTGGTCACGCAGTGGATAAAGAGATGCTTTTAGTTCGATGCGGGTTTCATGTGCAATGTGCCAGTTAAACACCGTACCACCGTGTTTAGCTGAAGTTCGTTGTTCGCAGACCCCCAAAGTGCCTTTCGGGAGTTAGCGCTGGGTTGTGCATTTTTTTATCGATTTATACAAAATGAATAGACGAAAATACACCTGCAGCACTTTAATAAACACTCTAGCCTAGCGATATATAGATTAAGGCATTTACCATAGCATAAAAATCAAAATTGTGAACAAACACTGTCTTATCGATGAAAGAAAATCACGAGTAGTGTGGCACAGCCTTGAATAATGACGCAGGCTGAGTGAACCCTCCCAGTCATTAGCATATTCAATGGAGCGACCGTAGTGCCCCGGAATGGGTGGAGTCATATTGGGCCGATCTCGAGGTCATGTGAAGCGTGTCTTGTTGCACTTCAAAGGACCACCTCCACATCAGAGACCACAACACAGCAGCCACCTCTCAGTGGCACATCAGAGCATTATGCGTAACACTAGAACCAAATCTTGTATAGGTATATCACAGACCTATGTATGCAGACGACTATGTTCATACTTATACCTATGACTTGCATCGTTTACTGGCGATATCCAAAAACGAGCACTTTTAGCAAAAAAAAAAAACAGTAACTCTTCCATACGTGTTCAAACTCATAGCCTCCTTCAAAGCTGCAGTTTTACTAAATAGAAGTCCAGCTTTCAGTTCAGTGGAAGCCGTAATTTTGCCGCACTCACTATTAACCAAGCCGCGTTCCTGGACCTTTCCAAGGGTTTACCGGTGGCCTAATCGACGGCGTATGATTTGTCAAAGCGTCATTCAGGTAAATATTTTACTATTTGGAATCAATTGGTCAGTATTTGACGGCAATTGGCCGATGTTTGAAGGACTTCGGTTCAAACAAATCATTGTTTGACGGCTGTGTGATGCCAGTGACTGGCATGGCTGCGTGATGCCAATCACCAAAGACTGCAGGACCGTGGATAATTGTTAATTCCTGCGGCAACTGCTCATTTAGAACGCAGCTGGCAGAGAACGAAAGGCAAACAGAAGTGTAAGAGCCGTTAGCTGCAAAAACGCAAGAACTGACATGGTTGAGTTCAGTTCCGGCTTAGCCTTACTTTCAATCGTGGTTACACTCATGCGAAGTTATTTTCTCGATATTATTAGCAGTGATCGTCGATTTCTTAGTGGCATTAAGCAGCAAGCAACTAATGAAATGTAAAAACAACAAAATTTTGCAGGCATCCGGACGCTGGCCATTTCTTTGTAAGACTGGACGATACACTGACAACCAAAACGATTCTCTATTCCCTTTGATCATGGTGTGTCATGCTCCTATAACTCTGCCGTTCTCCTGGCGGAATGCCCTTAAGATACTCAAATGATTCCTCAAATGATTCCTTTTAAGCATATCATGGGTTTTGGTCTAAAACAACACCCTGATCATTTTCTTCGAACATACCCAAACTACACCCTCATTCTTTAAATACCTCCCTTGAATTCTTCTAATATACCCTAGTGTACAGTCTCTGCCGCTATTGTCAGATGCCGTACCTGTGCCGCTCGGCGCCTCCGGCGGTGACCGGTCGGCGGGCCGGGACTGGCCGGCCGGGCGGGCGGGGAGGACGGGCAGTCGCTCCCTGGACGTGTTGCTGACCACTAATACAGCACCGAACGCGGTGCCGTCTTCGCTGAGTGCGTGTGGGCGGTGCGACGACATAACAGGCAGCTATAAGCTTGTTTTGACGCGCGGTATGGGCAGCTATAACCAGTCGCGGCGCAAGTGCGTTTGAGCCAGGTGATTCGCAACCGCCACCCAATCAGCATACTGCAATCCAGTGCCGGCAGTGATGTACATGACACGTGATCAGACAGCTGGGCCGAAAGCGCGCCAATTTTCAAAGGGTTTGAGCGCGCCAGTTGAGTTTGAGCGTGCAGTGGAGAAAGACGGTTGTGCTCAGCGCGGGTGATAGCGGGTGTGCAGTGTGTGCATTGATCATTCGAGCAAAGGACGTCGTGGAGGACATCGAAAGCACAGCTGTGGAACCCAGAAAAGACGAAACCTGCACGACAACGACTTTTCGGCGTGCCGGAAACCGGAAAATTCACCCAAGAGACCCTTGGTGGGCGTGTTTGCCCGCACCCGGTGTAGATCTGCATGACTATTTTACGGTCAGCGCCCGGACCCGAGCAGTGCGCAGTATCTGGTCCTATTATCCCTTTTACAGGGTCCGGCATATTGATATAAGTTTTGTCTTGTAAAAATGTGTCGTGTAAGCTGCTAGGTGAAAGTCAGCAATTGTTACAGGATATGCAATGCTCTAATGACATCTCTTTGGTAATGAACAGTTATTTTAACATACACGCCATTTTTGCGTTGCTGAAACCACCGTTGATTTTCGTGTTTTATAACCGAACTATATAGATATTAAATATCCATTCATGATGATCTCAGATTTACTTATCCAAAGTTGCGTCTTATCGGAAGAGAAACGGTGAAGCTATGTCCATGCTGTTGTAACCAATGTAAAACATGAATAATAATAAAAGACCAAATGTCTGTGAGTTTTGGATGTGTTACGATATATAAAGGGAGATCGGACGAGGGAGCTGAGAGTAATGAGACAGTTTCTGAGCAAGTTCTACGACGAATATACCTAGGGCACTATTATTTTCCCTTCTGGGTTTATGTGGGGTTTAATGCAAGAATACATTGAGATCAGTGATGGAAATCACAGAATAATACGGGAGTGTTAAGTGGTATAATGCGAGTATAGTTTGCAAAATATTCCCCTTATACGCTTAGAAGGAATACTAGAGGTTTCGATGTAAGGGTATTTTGGTAGGTTAAAAGGAGTGTACTGTGGGTATCGCAGGGAATAGAACAGGAATCATATTCCTTTCCTCTTCGGTACTTACTAGGGTATATTAGAAGAATTCAAGGGACCTATTTAAAGAACAAGGGTATAGTTTGGGTATATTCGAAGAAATGATCAGGGTGTTGTTTTAGACCAACACCCCTAATATACTTAAAAGGAATCAAAAAGGTTTCAGTGTAGGGTATATTAGAAGAATTTCAGAGCGATATTCAAAGAAAGTGTATTTGGGGTATATTCGGAGAATTGGTCAGGGTGTTGTTTTAGACCAATTCCCCTAATATGCTTAAAAGGAATCAAAAAAGCTCTCAGTGTACAATTGAAACAATGGCTTCTCAATAATGCATCTATTTGATATGGTCGCTATACCATATGTCGCACGACTGACTTATAAACCGGATGTTATCCAATATAACTCGACAGCAAGTGGTTTCTTTTAACCCCCATCGGAAGTTTTAATCGGATTCAATGAGGTACAGATGCAGCAAGATCGGAATGATTTACGAAGATTGGCGCCGCCCAGCCTCAAGCTACTATAAGATGAGAAGTCACGGATGGTCATGATCAATATCATATGCAGTGCATACTAGTCGTTCGCGACCTGACCTCACGTATGGAGTCACGGTCACCGCATACCACAGCTCACCGCAACCCCTCGTTATTCAAGAGTCTCTGGTACTTCGGACGATTTACCAGTTAAATATGTTAAGAGCATCATATTGGCCCGGTTATGTTAATTGAGCAGCACCATTAACACATACGAAAGTGTCTTCTTTGAAGCTGAGTGCTCGAATAAATCGCTCTGCATGAATGTGTTGCACATTTGAGGCACGGGAACATCGTTATTTGTGCAGCATATTATATGAACTGGCAGAGTATGTGCAGAGGTATAGGAATTATAAATATGTCAATCTAGAGCATTAAGTAAACAACGGACGCTGTCAAATTGTCCGTCAATGCATGTTTCGTTACAACTTTCATAGAAAGATTTGCATGACACAGAAACAGATTGCATACTCGAAAATGCATTGCAGAATCCGCTTCACAATCATATGTACAATGTTCATTGTCAAAACTTACATACCCAGTCAATCATATGGTCAATCCACACATGAAAAGAATGTTTAGACATGAAAAGAATTGGCCAATAACATCGGCAAAGTTGAGCGAATGGTTATCGAAGTGGCACATCTTGATAACATAGATATGGAACTATATAGCATTTTTGTATCTGTCAGTAAATATTTTGATGGTATTTGCAAGCAAATTGGTAAAAAAAATATTTTGATTATTATAACGAATAACAAGTTTGTTATACTATTTTCTCTTGTTTGAATTGTTTGTATCTCTTCGATATGCTTCTAATTTCGCTCTACCATGGACGCTAAACACTGAAATAAAGTCAGGATATGAAGATATTTGTTATAAAAGAGATTTCTTACAGATTTTTTTAGTGACTTTATCCTCGTTGGTTAAGAAAGTTGAATTAAAACACTTGTTTATTAATTGATTCGAGCACAGCCCTTCATCAAAATACAGGTAAAAATAACAGGCTTTTTAACTGCGTTTTTAAAAACATGCATTTTTAACTTGTACTCTGGTGAAGAGCTGCGCTCGAAATTATCAATAATTAAGTGTTTTCATTTAACTTTCTTAACCTGCGAGGATAAGTTCACTAATCTAAAATGCTTCAATATGATCCTCGCAAGAGCACTGAGAAACTTGGTGCAGATTTTGTCAAATTATAGGAACATTAGCCAGATGCAGTCCGTCGTGAAAAAGGCTAATGTCTCCACATTATTTGTATTGCCTATCTTTCCTGCAAACATGGTCAATGTGTTATCAGTCCATTTACGAGCATGTTCCTTCGTGAAAAAAAAATCATAGAGTTTAAATCATCATAGAGTTGAGTGTAACATTCCACGAACATTGTCCATGTGTTCAGTGTTGTATGTAACTATTACCCAATGTCTGTTATTTGATCATATCACGATAGATTTCGCCTCACAACATTTACATATCTGAGTTCGGCACAAACAATAAATCTTGGCCAGCGACCAATGATAAAATGTTTTGATCTACGCAGCCGTCTGTATTTTAAGCTTATGACCCAGGTTTCAAAGTTCTGGAGCTGCATAAATTTGGTTATCATGTATGTTGTTAGCGCGGATCTTGTATGATGGAACGGGATATGGATGTTGAGACATCCAGTTATGTGTAGTGCATGTGATTCCATTTCTGTACATAGAGGGACGGACGCAAGAACTGTCCTGTTTAGGATGCTTACGCCTTGAGGGCCTTTTTGGGTCATATGCTGTTTTAAGAAAACAGTGGTGTTCAATTATTTTTAAAATTCGGCGGAGCATCCTCCTTTGACGCACTTATTCGGGAGCAATGTGTTTTCAGTGTCGAAAATATAAAAGGTACACAATTGCGCTGGTATTCACAATAGCTACCGAAGACAGAGCTGGAATTGGAATTTCGAATCATATAAATGTAAAATTACACAAAGCAATTGCCCTTTATCCCGCGCCCGGGTGGGCCCCTCCGCCAACTTCGCCATAGTGGGGGAGGGGGAGGGGGGCGTATTTGGCCACACGTCACACCAGGTTATCTCTGAAGCCAATAACTAGAGAGACGCAGAAAAGACGATAAATAGATCGCTGTAAGATCTTTAAAAATAATGCGGGTCATTTTCGATCAGATAACCGCTGAGGTCACTGGAGGTCACTGAACGTAAAATTATCATGGATTTAGGTTCCTGATTTTGGCAGCTTTTCATAAATAGGCGAATAACTCGGAAAACAATAGAGCTAGAGCGCCGCGAAAAGCGCATTTGATAGCTATTTTACAGTTTTACTGAATGATGTGCTCAGATGAGACATAAGGTCAACGATTTAGCCTCCAGAGGGCAAAAACTCAAAATATGTCGTTTTTGCATTAAAGTTTTTCTGTAGAAGCTTTGGACACAAAGTTTGTACTACGTTGCTTTTACCGGCATCGTGCTTCTCTGGTCAAGGCACGTCGAATAAACTATAAATTGACATTTTCAGTTCAACTTAAAAATTTGACCACAGGTCAAGGTCAAAAAAGGTCATGTTGCATAGTAATCGATTCGTAGCGTTGAGCTGAACGCATCCATGGTGTTTTCAACGCTCTACATAGCATGTTTCTATTTTAAGCTATTGTAAAAAAGGTGTTGTAGACATCTCATGACCTGAGATGACCTCAGGGGCATAAAAGAGGTCACAGGTGCAATTTTCCGATTCAGTGTGTCAGGTTTACATGTATTCCGATGTTTGGGAGTGTTCTCGTTCGAAATGAGAGCATTTCAACTTTCTCTTATTGACTAACAATAGAGAGGTCGCAAAATTGACCTGACCTTAGCTCACCACCGATGTTAAGATTCTGAGAAAAACAAATTGTTGGTGCAGACTCCCTCATGCAATAGCCCGAGTTTCAATCTTCTAGTATGTAAATTCCACCTCCACACAGGCGAAGGTTACAGCAACAAATATCATCAAAATGCATCGTTAAAATGCTCTCCATCCAAAGTAACCTTTTATAACAAATACACCGGTGGCTATCGTGAAGGCAGCTCACGAGCATTGATTAACGGCAGACCCGAAACTGGGCCTCATATGGCGACTCAGGCACAGGTCCGAGTCACAAGTCATTCGCTCGGGGTGGAGTAGTCAGGGAGGAGTCCAGAGCGGCCCTAATCTCGGTGAGTCGACAACTTCTCGTGACATTTAGCGGGCTAGTCGTGGGCTCAAAATCAGACCACGCGGGCGAGGTGGATCTATGGGAATTGGGATGCAGAATTATCGCTATAGTTAAATGCCCAAGTAGTTTGCTCTTCCGGTCAACTATCGCGGTGGCTTGATCCCACATGCAATGTTGAGATTGAGTGTAACAGCTCCTTTTCTGCCTTTCTGAATCATGTTGATTGCTGCTATTGTACGCATTATTTTTTCTTAATTATATGTGAGGCGCAAGTCGTCACTGATCACACGTCATGCTTCCGACTTACCTGTTCTCAGACTTATCGACGGTGTTGGACGTCTCCACGCATTACCGTAACTTGACCTAAAGCGCACCAGTTGCCTGAGTCCCTGCTGTGGCGTCGTTCCGGTGGCACCCACCTGACCTCTGACCTGAGCGTGACCTCCAGAGGTCATCCCCAGCAGCACAATCACCAGGCGCACAGACACCATCTTCGACACCAGTTATATAAGCTCGCAAGCACGTGTTCTTCACGTGCAACAGGCGCCCCCGTTCTGAGGGGTCAGAGGTCACATAGGCGGGCGGTTCAGGTCAAGAGGTCACCCATGTAGACGTCTGGCGACGGCGGCGGCCGGCGCGGCGTGCGGATGCCGACTGCCGCCGTCCTTCTGACGCGGCAGCGCTGGCCGATGACGCCACGGCGCGGGCGGCGGCCGCGCCGGTGGTGGTGGAAGGGGTAGGTAATATAGGGATGTACACTGTACAGTCTGTCTTAAAAGTACCGCGCAAAGTGACGGTAGATCCATTGAGCCTGACTGAGGAAGGGCCTGCTAAATTTGAGTCATCGAAGCAATTGCCATTCTCGTCCATTCCCCAGGTCAATTGGTTCGGTGACTTTCAAATTATAGCACTCCCTTCCTCGGTCAGGCTTGATGGATCCACCGTTACTTTGCGCGGTACTTTTAAGACAGACTGTATGTACACTCTGGGTAGGTATATGAACGTCCGCGGGACGCTGCACACCTTGCAAGGAGTGTACGAGTATTAAATTACAATTTTATGTGCTTCAGATAGATGACCGACCTGACCACAAATGACCTTTATGAAAAATCCGAGATATGCGAGTTGTGGGGCCTTGCAGATATGCCCTGCAAATTTCATCTCCCTGCGAAAGGCTGACCTCGCACTTAGGGTGTTGCGAATACGAGTAGGTATGCAATATTTTATTAGGACCGTGCGGAGGTTCACTTATACTTAATACACGGGAAACCGTGTATTAACACGCGCAGTGGAAGGGGGGGCGGATTTCGCCCACCCCTCCTGTTTTTCGCCAATAACTCGCGCCGCAAACATGAAATTAATGTGAAATTTTGGCTACCTGTCCAGAATTGAATTGCGGATCTTCTCGTGCAAGAAATAAGAAAATCGGTTCACAAATTTTCTAGTAACAGCGGTGTAAAGTCAAACATCCTGCCACCGCGGCGGCGCGGCGGCGCGGCGGCCGGCGCTAGCCGTTACGCGCCGCCTGCATTGTAGACTGTGCCGGGGCGGGACGGTTCCGTCTTTACATCGCGCTCCTTACCGCTGATTACATTCGATTCGCGTAAAATTTTGTGAGAAGACTAAGAAATGTACAGGCAATCTCATGGACAAAGAATTTTGAAAATCGGCCGGTAACAACTTGAGTTATGAGTGTGTAAACACAAAATTGTGATTGCCGCGTTTCCCGCGTCGGCCGATCCCGCTTCAGCCGGCGATATTTTACTCTTAGCAGGCTTCTAGCTGCCATATTTATTGTTGAATTAACTAGAAATTCACCATACATACTCACAAATGTATGTTCTTTCGTATAGTGAAAGAAAAACGAAAATCGGCCGGTAACTTTTTGAGTTATCGGCGTGTAAGCGCAAAAAAGTCGTTAATATGGCAGATTTGACCACAGTTGACCTCATTTGACCTTGAAGATATTGACCTAGGGTCATGAAATTCACACACAACAGAGTTCCCCAAGGCCTTCACCTACCCTCCAAATTTCCTCTTTCTAGCTCCAATGGAAGCTGAGATCTTAGGGGGGGCGACATCCGCCCCCCCTTCCACTGGGCGTAGTACTCGCAACCCTTCCACTGCGCGTGTTAAGTATAATTGAATTGACGTGGCCGATAAAAATGAGCTTGATGTAAGAAAAGCTCCCTCATGAATCAAAGGAAAGCTCTAACAACTTGCAGATCTTTCTATTGCCAATGCGTTCCGAGCAATCGCGAAAAAATGTAGGCATGGGGTGGACCTTGCTACCTTCTCCCCCCCCCCCGTCCGGTGGGGGCAAAGTGATTTCTGATCAAACTCAAACAACTTTTTAGATGTTAAATGCACGCTCAATTATTAGAAACCAGTAAAACGCCTTTTGGGCGAAGAACGAGCGAGCGAGGTAGTGAGCCCTGCACGTGCGGAAGGGCGAGAGGGTACTTCCAACGGGCTTGTGCAAAGCACCCTTCTAACCGGTCGCTAGCGGTGTGCCAAATTTGAACGCAATCGGCCCAGCCGTTCCTGAGATCTGGAAGCGGCATTCTGCACGTGCGCACGTGCAAACGGGGTCCAAACTGACTTTTGCACGGCACCCTACTAACTGGTCCCCAGCCGTGTACCAAATTTGAGCGCAATCGGCCCAGCCGTTCTCGAGATCTGGGAGCGCCCCCTGCACGTGCGCACGTGCAGTAGCACCCTAACCGCAACCATGGGAATGCATTGCCTGGTGAGTGCCTACCTGTATGCCAAGTTTCAGCGAAATCGCTCCAGTAATTACCGAGTTATTGAAATGGGAACAAATTTGGCACCTCTTCTTGTTGCATTTTGCACGTGCAGTGGGGGTCACTCACATAGATCAAGAGTATCCGACCTTTGGTAGAATAGATGCAGCTACCCTACAAAAATTACCGCAAGACAATCGCCCAAGCGGCTGCTGAGATATGGGCCTCTCAAAATCACTACTTTTGCAAAACAGCTTGAACACCCTTGACTTTTCACGTGGCACGTGCCACGACGGTCACTGAGATGTATCAAAAGTAGTCAATTACGGGGTAGAAGGGATGGGGCTACCCAGTAAAAAAGACCGCAGGCCAATCGGTCAAGCGGTTGCTGAGATATAAGCCTCTCAAAAGCGTTACAGGCCGGGCCGGGCCGGGCCGCTCATACTGAGATTTTTCCCTTATATTGAAAAGGCTCGCTTCGCTCGCTGCGCTCGCTCGCTCGTAAAAAAAAAATATGTTTCTTCAGACCCAAACACACTAAAAAAACTGGATTGTGGCAAAAAAGTTCGAAGGTGGTATAAGGTAGGTAGGTTAAGGTAAGGTAGGTAAGGTAGGTAGGTAAGGTGTAAGGTAGGTAGGTAGGTAAGGCATCTACTATCTACCTGCCACATCACCAACACAACACCAAGGCACCGCGCAAACCACCGTAAGGTTCAAAATATGTACGACTCCGAATAATTTTGCTATATGTGGAGTCGTGGACGGTAGTAGGCCTGTAACTGGCCGAAGGCCCGAAGCTGTCGGGCCCTGGCCGAGGCCGTCTAAAATAGGTATTTATGAATCCACCAAGCAGGGCTGCTGAATCGATGGAATTTCGGTGACCCGACTCCAACTCCGACTCCACAGCCCTGCGGAGTCGATGAGTTTTTGGTGACTCTGTCTCCGACTTCGGCTCCGGCTTACTAGTTCCACAATCAATTCCGACTCTGACTCCAATGCCGGTCAGAACGGTCGACTTCGACCGACTCAGACTCAGATTCAGACTCAGGCTCAGTCAGACTCAGAATCGCACTTCGAGTTCCACTCCGATTCCTACTCCTACTCAGACTCAGACTCCGACTCCGACTCCGTAGCCAGTAACCACCAAGGCCGCTCAGCAGTCAGCAGTCGGCGTCGGCATCCCTCACTGGGCTCACGAACATAAAGTGGCGACACCTATCCTGCCTATATGCGATGAATCTACAGCGACATCTATTAAAAGTGCATCCTTTCCGAGCCCACCAATGAGGGACGTCCCAGTTTGACGCATGACGTAGACCGATCTCGCTCGCTGATTGGTCACTTTTTGGTCATTCGAGGATCAGCTGCTGCGGTCGCTGCAGGTTGGCTGCAGGTCGCTGCTCCTCGGCGTTTGCTGTGGTTGTGTGTGGATCGTTGGTGTTGTGGCACGGAGGCGAAATGGGATAGATCTTACATACTGTACCAATATCGGCGTTATTTTTATCAGGCACTGGGTAACTAGAAATCGACACTTATTTTTTGGGCTGAGATATCGTTTTAAACGAGAAGAGGCAGTTCTGTTTTCTGCATTTTGAGTTTCAAGTTACGACCGTCACTGTGTTTAGAAATAATTTATTGTCCTGACTAAAAGGTAAATCAGCTAGGTTATTTTCATATTCTCTGTACTACCCATTTCAGTCGGGGAAACTATGGTAAAATCTGCTATTTTTAGCAGTCTGCTATTTTTAGCAGAAATCTGCTAAAAATGGGTACGCATGTGACGTCATCGTACCCAAATATAGCAGATTTGGGTACGGCCCCATACAAAAGCAGATCTGCACCCTAATTGAAGCAAATGCGCATCAAATGCCTGGCAGATTCATGATGAGAATAGTGCTGAGAGTCTTCTCTGCTATTTTTGTTCAGATCCGACTATTTTCAAATTCATTATTTAAAAATAGTCGGATCTGAACAAAAATATCAGAGGACATTCTCAGCACTATTCTAATCATGAATCTGCCAGGCATTTGATGCGCATTTGCTTCAATTAGGGTGCAGATCTGCTTTTGTCGGGGGCCGTACCCAAATCTGCTATATTTGGGTACGATGACGTCACATGCGTACCCATTTTTAGCAGATTTCTGCTAAAAATAGCAGACTGCTAAAAATAGCAGATTTTACCATAGTTTCCCCGACTGATTTATGTTATCATGTGTTTTAATTTTGTGACTCCAGAATTCAGAAACAATAATTGGTAAAAGTATACATTGAGTCCGAGTGGCTGTTAAAAGATAACGTTTTCATATTCTTACATTATTTGACATCCTGAATCCAAAAATGATACTTATATGTCCTGGAAATAAAAGAAAAAACATAATCAAACCTGACCTAACCTTACCTATTTACCTACAACCTACCATCCTACAACCTACAAACCTACAACCTAACCTAACCTAACCTACAAACCTACCAACCTAAAACCTAAAACCTACAAACCTACAACCTAACCTAACCTAAAACCTAAGTTTTTTGCCGTTACATATTTGTATCAACAGCGTCACAATTGTCCACTCGGACCTAAAATATACTAATACCCAATAATTAATCATAGTCCCTTTCGAGCTTACGTAACAATCACATTAATGGAAAAGATCCTATAAAATTGTCTGGGCTCAGTCAGGCAACTGCTCCTTGCTCACTGTCTCTAAACTGCTTAGGAAATGTGTTGCGGTCTGTGGCGCCTGTTGCGGTCTGGCTACTCTACTGGAACATCCACACAGCTTTCACTGCACTTGTGCAAATTGCTTCTCACTCCCCAGTCCTCCCAATGAAATACATGGCACATGTTTTCCTCCCAAATTGCAGCCTGGAGCACCTCCAGTTGGCAGTAATAAATATGTCATTTGTTCCAATGGGAGGAGTGAAACTGTGATAAGCATGTATAAAAGCTGTGTTTCAGAATCCAGGCTCAAGCCTTAAAAAAAGTCAATGAACTGAAATATGTGACTTACTAAAAGAATCATACACATGTGGTACCAGATTTTACCTATTTTTATGCATGTCAGTATGCTTAAGTATTTAAATTGTGAAATTTCATGCATATGCCATGCTTGGAAGCTTGACTGGTCATATTTGTAATTTAACCCTATGTGGCCTCTCCTAACCACGCTGTGACATCTACCCTGTTTCAGAACTTCAGAAGTCAAGTCATTTGACCCCTGGGCCCTTTGTGATGTCTTTTAGACTGTGTTTCTGACCCTGTGTGCTGCTGCCATTTGGACTGCTTTGCATATATGACAATATGATGTCTTTTTTAGCAGTATTTCAGAAGTCTTGTTTGTGTAGTTCACTGTGTGACCTCTGTTTTAGCTGCAGCTGCTCCCTCTGATCTTATATGACTTTTCCTGCTGTCCTGTTATGTCTGACCTGTGTGAGCCATAACTCCTATTCCAATTGCCATTTCTGATGCTCTTTACCACCCATGTTTAAGTTGATATGATTATTATATCCTATCTGTAGGACTCCTATTCCAGTCACCCTGTCTGACCTCAGATGTCTGTGTTCCAGCGACCATGTCGGACCTGTGGCGCGGCTCGGTGCTCTTCTCGTGGGGCTGTGTGGCCACGGCCGTGCTACGGCTGATGCGCGCCTCCTGGCACGCCCGCGAGGAGCCGCTCGACTGGGCGGCGCTCCTCCGCTGGAGTCTGCTGGTCGCACCGCTCGGCGGCGTCGCCGCCAGTACGTGAGCCCGGGACTGATGGGGGTGGGGTACCCTTGGCTTTTGAATTATAAATTTGCAGTTGGGTTGTGGTGTGACTGGAAAACATTTATTGAGGTTAAAGTTCTAATTTTGATTTAGTTCAAGTACCCTTTTCTGGCACCCTCATGGATAACAGAATAATGCTTCTGTGAAGTTTGCAAAATTATGCAGGAAATTGTATCACAAAGCCTCTTGCGGTTTTTGCGCTGTTTGTTAGCAGATGAAGTGTGTCGAGACCCCAACAAGTTTGTGATTCAGACTTGGTACCTAATCTAGCTCCGAAAATGATTTACAAATTTATCCGGAGAGCACAATTGAAACATGTCCGACGCAGACGAGTCTGCGCTCGATTATTGGTTCACTTGTGTTACGCGGTATTATCGAACTGACATTGGGCCAACTTCATTGGTGTAGTTCGTTCTTCCTCTTTCACTTGTGTTTATTTCCTCTGCTTATATATCTGGTTTTCTAGTTACCTATGTGTCTTTGCTTGCTAATACTATTCGGCATTCATGTTTACTGTACATAAAGTGATACCTACGGTATATGTATTTACTCACCACCGTCAACCTCGTTGAGTGCTTTCGTCCACACGGCTCACCCAATCACCGACCCCGTAATACCATGAGGCGTCCTCTGTCTGACCAGTATTTACATGCTGGCCACTCTGCCAGTCGTGTCTCGCCACTAATGTGTTGAATCGCTGATACGGGCCGCGGTGTTCCCGCTCACCCCCGTCCTCTGCCAACTGTTCCCCGTGACCTGGCCACGTCCCCTCTCTCCGCGAGAGCTGGTCAAGGTATATACTGTAGCTAACTATACTGTATATAGGGATGTCCGCCAGCTGAGATGCCTGGAAGTGTTTTGGAAGTGGGTTATATTTAGCTGCTGACGCCAAACTCATGTCTGAAGCGGTTTGCGCGGTGGTACGACTCAGAGTGTAGTTTACGAAGTGGCACGTGTTTCACGCATTGTAACGTCTTTCACGCATTTGGATGTCGCTTACAATGAGGATTTTGTTTAGAGACTTTGACGTCGCTTACGAAATTTCTTACGTGGCTTAGGGATAGATACGTCTTTACGAACTAGGACGTGGCTCACATCCGAATCAGGATGTGATTGCAGGCTGCAGCCGGGTTTCCTTATTACGGTAATGTCTTCTAGGCGTCTTATTTAACATCGTAAACCCTGCTAAACATTATAACATCATGTAGATGGTCGTGATTAATCGTCTCTGTGTTGACTAGTCCTTCAAGTGCCGTTGATATCACATATCCATGAACTTCAGACGGGTTGTTGACCCCATGACTGGCGCCGCGGGCTTATCGGTGCATGAACTGAGAGCGTTATATAGTCACCGTGGTATTTACTTATTGCTCCAGCGATAATAGCAATAAATCTACCCGTGATTCGCGCTGTCGCTGGTCGCTTCTCGCCAGCTCGTTTTACGGGGTTATTGTCTTTTGATCGTCGACGGACGACTATCTAGTAGGATATCACTCCCATAACTACTACGCACTTGGCTTCACCTTCTATCATGATCAAAGCACTCGTGTCATACTCCAAGTGTCCCCAGACCCACTCTGCCGTGCCCGTGCACTGAGATGACCGAAGGTCCGGTGCAGGGGCACCGATAGTCTGTTGCACACACCCCTGCTGCGTACTTACATCTCGAGGCTCTGATAACGCCTGAGTGGCTCAATGAGATGTCGCCTATCGGGGTCCCTGTTCGAACTCTGGTGGGTGTGTCGTGGGGGCCGGCTTGCTTGTGGTGGTTTCATTCATGAGCGGTTATTATTTCGTTAGTTATTTTACTATGTGGAGTAAGCAGAAGTGAACTTATCAGCTTCCTGTGATCTCTTTCCGTTGGTCAGGCGCCCCAGGGTGGCACATCCGCTCAACGAAGCCGAGAATGATATCATATGTCGTCTCCGTCTGTCACAATTCGCATCATAACGATGAATTATTCGATTTTTGAATCGTGTCCATTTTAAGTCAATAAGGCTTATTTATGCTGCACAAAAATATTTAATTTCGCTTATCGCCGTGTGCTCAGGCAAGTCAGATAACTTATTAGGGCTAATTGCTGTATTATGTTAAGCGTTCACTTATCACTTCGTTTGACAGACTCACATTTCGTCGTTTACCATTTACCGATCCGGTGTCCAAAAATTATATTTTGGCTTGGGTGTCAGAGGGGAATATTCGTCACTATAAAGAGGGCTGAGAGTGGAAAATTGCCAGTTAGAAGAGTACAAAAAAAAGAGCAGAAAACAGATATCAACAATTACCTAATTTGTAAGTGTTGGAGGACGTGGGAGCTGCCTTAAAAGATCATTGAATCGAATATGGAGGGAGGTACAAAGTGCACGCAGATGCTCTTAATTGGTAAACTAGGGAGTGAAAAATCGCTCTGGAAAATTGGAGGAGAGAGTGAAAAATTATTTTGATTTGGATGTTACTTCCCACCCAAACTGGCAAATTTTGGGACACTGTTAACCGATCACCACCTAACCCCTAGCGTTACGTCGCTTTGGGCGCATAACAACCATATAATCGACTCGCCAATACACCCAATACACCGCAACGAGGAATTCTACCCTCACTACCAGACCCCGCGTGCCCGCAATGGTAAATGGTCAATGGTAAATGATTAGTTAACTCCACGTCTCCTCCCTCTTTCAGTTATCGTCGGTCTGGCGTACCCGCTTTTCGACCGGTGGCTCAACTCCCAGCCGGCGTCGGGCCGCGACTGGGCCTCCGTCACGCGCTGTCTGGCCCTCTTCGTCGGCATCAACCACGCCAACAGCCGGTTCCACTTTGCCACGGACGCCGAGCTGGCCTGGACGCTAGCGCTGCTCAGCCTGGCGCTCTGGTGGACGTTCGACCGCACCACGTGCGGCTTTGTGATCGCCTCGCTGGCGGCCGCTGTGGCGCACGTGGTCGCCTACTATCTGGTGCTGCGGCTAGTCTTCAGGTGGGTCAAATGGTGGGGGTTGGTGTACTTTTCCGGGATAGCATTTATAGTGTGTGTTCGTCGGAGCTACTGGAGCGAGTTAGATGTGAGTAAAGTGCTTCCTTCATGCTATGCAATTTTTAAAAACGGTTCATATTACTGAAGCATGTGGTTTTATGTAAAGATCACGTCATCAAAAGTGCTGCATTTTCGTGAAAGGTGTTTTAATTGTTTCGGTAGATGCTCAGATTATGCATGATTGTCCTGAATAGCTTATGGTCGGGACGTGTTTAGCTTGCTGATAGTGTCGTAATGAGCAGCTGAACACGGCTATAGCTGGCCGGTAATTATGGAAAGATGTATGAGGATTCAGGAAGCTGGAAGTGTGTAGGATATGGTAATGTGCAGGCCGGTTGCATTTGCTAATGAGCAGCACGCTTGTCGGGCTGAGTGGCTCAGAACTTACGACTTCCGAGTGCTGCGGGTAAGTTGTACTAAACGCTCTGTTGAATGGAAACACTTTCGACTTGCTTGCGATTGCAAACTACAGTTGCATTCGATGTCAGTTGCCATGGTCATGTCACGACGGTCGTGGCTTGTGATTTTCGCAATTACATTTTTTCACTTTGCCTTTTTCTCTCTTTCTGACGAACCTATCCTCTGTTTCAGTCACAGCGAGTCTTCTCTGGAATTGACCCGCCTCAAAGCGTGGTTCCCATTCGTTGCATTTTCCGCCGGTATTACCATCGGCAGTGTCGGCCGCCAGCTGGCAGCGCCGCGCAACGGGCCCAAGCTGCACTGTGACTGAGCCGCGCGCCGCCAGATGGCAGGCGCGTCGGCCGCGGCACTGCCAGCGCTAACAGCGTTTGGACTCGGTCGATTGAGTTGTATTGATTGTGTGAGTGCACACCTTCAGTGCTGGCTCACCTCCCCATCATGTGATACCATATGTGCAGGGTAGTGGCAGAGTATTGCTTTTTACGTTTGATTTTTGTGCAAACGCCGTTGTGCGACCCGGACGCGGACTTTGAGGTGTGGCATGGAGTGGGGAACTTCGCAGGAGGTCCAGCGATGCGATGTCCCGCAGCCACATCCACATGCGTTCGTGCATATTGGACCTCTGTGTGTTTTGGACTCTGTGATAGGTGTGTACTGTATAGAGAAGTGCGGAAAGAAGTGCTGGCACTTGCCGCTCTGTTTGTTGCACCGTTTGAACTGATGATCACCACAATGACCAGTATCATTAGATGTCGAGAAGATGACGTCATGCTGTGCTCGTGCTGTCTTATGGAAGAACGAACGCGAGGACAGCAGCTTCGGACTGTCCGGACAGTGTTTTATTTCAGGGGATAACTGTTGTGTTGATGCGGCGGCGTAGGTTCGTAGAATTCTGACGCAATGTTTTGACGTGACAAACCGTAATAATACGTGACGGAGCGCAATATGTGTGGCAAGTAACATGAGTTAACACTGTGTGGTTTGTGAGAAGTGAAACACATGCACAGTGTCGGCACAAAAGGGCTGAGAAGAACCTAACCGATAACTGGTATAATGATAAAGTGTTTGAAAGTGTGTCTCACGGTTGGTAACGAGAAAACATGATGAAACCAGACTGCGTAGAGAATTTCTGTTACAGGTTCTACATCGCCGGCTATCACTGACATTTACCTCTCTTATCCCTTGGCTTTTTCGATGTTTCGCGAAAATCCTGTGTTAGATATTGGCTGTGTGAATGAAGGGAATGTGTGCTTTATTCCCACGGTTCCCACGGTTTTCGTACTGAAATATACGTGTGGTATGTGCAGTTCGGTGTGTTTGCGGTCACAAGAGCTGAGAGTGGTATGATCATTGATCAGGCGTAAGAGACACTGGAACATATGTCGTGTTGTAAGTGTGGCTGGAAGCGATCCGTAAGTCATGTAACCGTAAGTCATGTTATTAAGATCATCGCTTAGTAATATATAATACTGAACGAGGCCGGTGTAAATAAATTTTCAAGACCGAGGTCCTAACTGAATTTTTGAACGAGGCCGAAGGCCGAGTTCAAAAATCAGTAAGGACTGAGGTCTTGACAATTTATCACCGGCCGAGTTTGGTATGTATTTTACTGTATGCCAATGATAAAACAATTGTCTAGACCGAAGCTCTTAGCGGTTTTTTGAACGAGGCCATCCCAAAATGTTGACTTGGTAATGCATTTTTGACCGTGGTCACTTTGCTTACACCAGTTATTACCACACCCCTCAGGCTAATGTATTTGAATAGGCCAGGCATACAGTAAAAATGGTTACGCTTAACAGTGAAAATGAGTCAAGTCCGTGTACACTTAATTACCAATAATTACCACCGAGCCCATGACATTTTGCCTCGCAGCTCATTCGCAAAAGCACTTTTCGTGTGACCGGGGCAGGCCAACCCGAGCTCCCACTATCGCGTTGTATGTATTACCCTGACGTTTACACCGCCTCCAGACCGATGGCTGACCGAGGTCGCGTGACGGTTATGGCACCGTCCCCCGCGATCGGCGGAACGACCTGTAACATTTTCTTCGATTGGCTGGGCGGCAAAGGCGGGCTCGCACCACAGTTGTATTGCGCCGGTCTCAACTCACGATTGTAGTGTCTAGCGAGGCATGTGCATTGCGACTGAACAACACTCATTCATACACGATATGGCGATCACAAATATGACTCACTCCACTGCACTAGCCTATAGGAACATTAGTGACATTTCTCTGCGACTCTATTATATTCTGCTTCTTTCATTCAGCTGAGTCGCATTGGGAAGTTAAGCTAAGCACAGTGTTTGTAGCGGGTCGCCAGAAACGTGTACAGGGTTTCTCAGTTTTATTGAACTACCTATCTCGGGCAGAGCTGGTCTAATCGGTGATTAGACCAGTCTATCCGTCTGGCGTGTATGTCTTACTCGCGTTAATTCAACTCTAACTCAGCTCGGAGTAACTCAGCTCTAAACTCACAGACTAGGTGAGTTGAGTGAGTTCAGTGCACTGATTACATCAAGCATGATCAACTTACGTATTTCCTATGTATCGCAATTATAACGAAAATATTCGTATCAGCGCACACAAAACAAATTGATAATGGTATTAGGTATATCATTTACCGAAATATTGCATTTAAAACTTTTCAATGACTAGATAATTGACTTTCGAGCATTTGCGGCTGAATAGCTCGCATGGAGAGAAAGAAAATAACGATAAAAACGGCATCGTGGGCTGGTGTCAAACACGTTTGTCGTGTTACCTGCAATAAATACGACTATGTTTTGCTGGGACAGAATCGTCACGCAAGAACGGACGCACGGCACCATACCGGAGGCCTTGGAGGGGACATGCTAAATGATTGTGACACGCACAACACAGAGACAACGCTGCTCAACAGCCACAGGAAAAAAAGTTATATGTTTCAACAGCTGTTACAATGAGCGGGAGCCGTGGGGCATTATTGAAGTTGAAGAGATGAAAATGATGAAAATGTGCATATTTTTTCCTTGAGATGAAAATGTGTTTTTTTTAACAACACGACTGCGTCGGCTGTTGCGGGCAGACAAAGTAGTTCTGAGTCATCTGTCAGTGATGAATTTTGATCGGAGAATATAATTAGCACCGATGGATCAGCACGTCAAAAAAAAAATCTAACCAGCAAACAATCGTCAACATATTGCCAGAGCACGTGAGCACTAGGGTTGACTATTAAGTAATGGAAGTGCCTTAAGCAATTAAACGTTTTTGCACGTGCACATAATTTTTTGGTGTCATTTCATGCGCCGATGTTTTTTCTATCCAATGGTGAAGACCACATGTCCTTAGCTACTTTTTGCTATAAGCTATCGTCGTTTTCCCAAGAGACCACCCGAACCTGTGGCGCACCACCTGGCAACGGCCAAAACCGCGCGCCAGCGCCGAGTGCAAGGTCATTAGAGCTCAGTTTGTCTATAGGGAAAAGGCCTACCAAGATCAGAAAATTTCTTTTTTAAGTGTATGGAGCGACGCAGCCTCCCCACACACGATATGTCGGTGGTTTCATCGGTTTGGGAAAGAAAGCGCCGATCAGTGTTCTGGCGGCGTTCCAGGAGTGGGTCAAGGCGAGGCTGGAACAATGTGTGATGCTTGAAGGCGATTATGTGGAGTAGTGTATGCTGTCATTTATCGTGCCTATGTGTATTTTTTTTATAAAAATATAGCCATTGTCCATTGTGTAGCCATAACAATAAGCCAATAAGATCTGATGACCTCGCGCTGGCGCTTGGCGCGCGATTTTGGCCATTGCCAGACTCCTTTTTCATGGTGCGCCGCAGGTTCGGGTGGTCTCTTGGGAAAACGACGATAGCTTGGAACAAGAAGTAGCTAAAGACATGTGGTCTTCACCATTGGATAGAAAAAACATCGGCGCATGAAATGACACCAAAAAAATATGTGCACGTGCAATAACGTTTAATTGCTTAAGGCACTTCCGTTACTTAATAGTCAACCCTAGAACAAAAACCATCGTTTAAAAAGTCGAGAAGCACACAAGAGCACTGGCGGATCCAGGGGAAATTTAGGGCCATGCCCTCCCCCCTCAAAGCCCGTTTGCCCCCCCCCCCCCTCCAAAAGAGACCCGAGTCTTAACATAACGCCTATGGCGGTGCATGGAAAGAAAGGGGCCATTTCGGCCATTTGCCCCCCCCCCCAAAAAAAAACGTCCGGCTGGATCCGCCAATGCAAGACAGAGCACATACAACGGAGACCTGGCATCGATTCTATGGTCAAGAAGTCTATCCACTCAATGTTCACACGTCACTCGCAATCAGCTGTGCAAAAGTCGTATTTATGCAATCAGCTGTGCAAAAGTCGTATTTATATGTTAAATGCTCAGCACACAAATTATACACGATGTGGCTGTATACAACGATGACGTCTTCACAATATTTCGGACAAAGACGACCAATCGTGTGCTTCGGCATGTTTTTATGTGCATAATGTATACTGTTACTATACAGTACGAAGCTCATCAACCATAAACCATGTATGTTTAGGCAAATGGTGTGCCGATGCAAAACAAAAGTCACCGACCATGGAACACTCGTAGACCACGTTACATGAGAGCGCAGATAGGTATGCTATATACATATTTTATATACAATGTACTTACAGAATAGCGACTGTCAAAGCACCCACATCACAGGACCGCCTAAGCGGGTAGTTGGACGGATTTTAAAGGCGGGTGAATATACCCAAACAGTACATTTAGCAGCGCTGTAAGGCCACATTTTGTGCCTGTTTAGCTGTGTTGCAGCCTCCATTATTGTGTGCATGCATCGCTGTACAGTGCACAGTGCATCCGTAAGGCATACATCGGAACACTCGGAGCACTGCGTGTCGCGCCGACGAACGGAACATCGTATAGTCATTGTACCGGCTCTTACTTATAAACTTGTCGATAGATGGCAGCAGTGGTGAGCGCCTGAAAGCATACTGTGCCGCCGGGCACGGACATGAGTCCCTCGACGGAATAAATGGCGGGACAGCAATAAAATACCGGCTGTTCTGTCTGCTGAATTAACGATATTCTTGTCGAAAGAATTATATCATATAATTGGCAAAGTGTGGAAATTGTCTTAAGCAAAGCAGTTAAATGTTACGGGCTACTTATGTTGTCGGTCTAATCTGTGTAACACAATTCAAGTCTTCAAGTCTTCAGTAATCGCTTGCATGCTAGCATTCTAAAACATGAAGGCTGTTGCTGAGCACCTATTTATAGACCTGTTTGTGTAAAATTAAGAATTGTCCGGTAGATAAGACAGCCACGTTTTCTAAAGATACCGAATGCTAAATAAAGCAGTGTGTGTCTCGTCTATTTTTACCGAATATTTACATCATGTTATCCCTTCCTAATGCCTTACGCTTCGGCCTATTATTCTGACTTAGCGTTGGCCTAGGTGACTAGCGCATCCCTGAACACAGAGTTACATAATGCACTGTACACTATTTCAAGGCCCTCACAAGCGTTCTCCTGTTTCAAGAACTTGTGAGGCGTGACCTAAGCATTTGTACTTCTGTGTTCCTAGCATTTAATGTTTCACAAACAAAGCATTTCCGTGTATCTGTGCTCGAGGGGAAATTCATAATGTTTAATAGCGCTCACCGAGAATTGGCTACAAGCAACGCTCATTCGTCAGTTTAAAAGCATCGTGTCTCATGCATGCAAGTTGCCCCAACGCTGTTGAAATCCGATGCCCTTTTAATTTTGTTCTGTGTGAGAGCGTGGCCGAGTGATGTAAGTGAAACATATATGTACAAACACTTCATAGGGGATTGGGGAAATGCTTCCCGACCCCGGTAAGCATTTACAGCTCTGCTGAGAAGGAACTCTCAAACAAAGAGGAGGAATTCGATCCATGCATAGTGGTGTCCGAATGCAGCTGGGCCAGCCAAACTATTCGGAATATTGTCTTCACTGGACGGTGTTTGTATACAAGGCGAGTTGATGAACCGTCCCACCTCAGCAAGGCACACACCATTGAATCCCCACTTCATGTAGAGCAGTCATCAGCTACCCTTGGCCTCCTCACCAAGCTCCAGGTCCCCCAGGGCGCCCACTGTGCTCACAGTCGCCGCGCTGCTCTGTTCCCACGGTCCTGCAGCACGTTCAGCTCACAGTTTCATTACCAGCTGTGACAGGATGTTGGCATAGTTGTGCTCCACGCTCAGCGAAGGCAGACAGATGGTCTCACGGTCCGTGGTGCCGGGGATTTGTACCACAGACAGAATCTGGAAACGGACGGCGCTGTTAGCTGATGCCCCGGTAATAGACGGGTTTAAGTTTTTCGCTGATGCTCAGGGCTAGATTGCTTACCTTGAGAAGTTTCCCGATCATCTCCCACCCATATAATAAGGGCATTTATCTTTATCCATCGTGCCCTACCTGTTGGATCGGTCCGGCAGGATACAGTCCTGTAGCCGATAACTGTACTTCCGGAGGCGGTATAGACTCGGTACTGACAGGGGTAGTATAGACTCGGCACTGACCTGTGTGCCCCTGTTGGAGGGCGTCCCCGACCCGCTTGATCTGTCAGGCAGCAGAGGCAGTATAGACTTGGTACTGACCTGGGTGCCCCTATTGGAGGGCGTCCCCGAACCGCTGGACCGGTCAGGCAGCAGAGGCAGTATAGACTCGGTGGCCGAGCTGCTCATGTACGGGTCCTCGTCATGGGGAAGGTCCGTCGATGACGGCTTCTTTGACCTGCAGAAATGTATGTGCTAGCTCATTTTCAAGCATAAAACGTCGTTTGGTGTTTGGTTCTTACCATTACTATAGTAAATAGTGGAGCAAATCTCTTTTTTTTTAACGAGCTAATCTTTATTGATGGGCAAAGTTGACAGCTAAATGCTGCAATAACTCTATGGGTAGTGAATCCAAAGGTAAATGGCGCAGTTGACCTCTTTAAAAGATAGGTAAAGCACGCTTGAACCTTGCAATTACAGTATGTAAGTCAAGTGTCTATGCATATTGGTGTCATCGACTGTTCGGCGTTCGCTCCCTGTTAGACGTATTCACCCCGTGTGCCCCCGTCCTCACTTGTTCCTTTTCCACAGCGTGATCCTCTTCTTCTCCCCGGCGTGGCTGACGGCGTCAAACAGTGAGAAGAGCAGGTCCGGGTTACCCTCGCTCACACTCCGAGTCTGCTCGGGAGAGCGCCGCAGACTCCGCTGGTCGGGAGGGGTGATCGGGGCCACATCTGTGGGACAAAATACGGTGGATCGCTTTTATTGGCTCGTCGGAGAGCGATTATTTGACATCCGAGTGATCAGTCTGGCCCCGACAAGGTTGAATGAAGACTTGAAATCGCAGGCGTCGGCCAGGTGATACATGAGCGCAAGCTATGCATGCATTGATGCTTAAGTACCTAGATATAAATCAAAACCATCATTATTATCTGACGTTCATGTTGCATTTAATGACAATGAGCCCACTGCCCTGCCTGCGACCACGCTGGCCTACCATTGATGTCCTGCGCGTCCTTGGACGTTGTGACGAGCGGTGGAAGCGACCCCGTGTTCGGAGAAGTGCTGTTGTCGTTCGGCTGGAGCCAGAACGACTGGGGCAGCGCCCGCAGCTTCATCGGCAGAGGCTCTGTAACCCAGGTCAAAGGTCAGAGCAGGTCAGCGGCAAGGTCAGGTGATGCGGTGTTACAGATCCGTAACAACTCTGTAACCACGTCACAGGTCAGGTCAGCGGCGAAGTCAGGACAAATAGGGCTACAGTTCCGTGACAGCTCTGTAACCCAGGTCGGCGGTCAGGTTAAACGTTGCTCCACGCCATGCTATAGACTCGGTAAAGGTAATTACTTACATATATAGGATTTGGTTTAATGTCAGTGGAACGAGACAATCTCAGCATTCACTAAAAAGCCTACGTGGATAATGCGTACATGTCCTCCATCAACATTATATTACATAATCAATTAGAATTGGTTAGTTGTCTTAGGTATATAGAATGCAGCCAAACTGGCCAGTTTACCCTTTTGCTTTTCGACTGCAGAAAGGCAATCAGTCTAAGTGGCCTGCTGAGTTACTATACAAAAAGGAAAGTGTTATTTGACTCGTGTCCCGTCGTCGCAAAATGACTGTTGCTAGCCTTCCAAGCTCCAGGAGTTCGTTCCTGCCGCACCAGTACACTCATTTTACATTCATGATACACAGTACACACCCGTCATAATTGAAATGAGTAGGAAACCATATGGCAACTGGCAACAGCTGAAAATCGACCGTGACTGAACTGCTGTGCAGTTTCAAGGGAAATCTCATAGATGGGGCTTTTATGTTTACGTCATGCTTGCATATATAATGTCACAGTCATTTAACGGGCTGTCATTAACGGACCAGCAATCTACTAGCAATGGCATCTCAATTCATGGGCATTACCATGCCCGGTCATCTCAATTAACCCTCGCCCGCAACATGCCATTTTCCCATCCTAGAACGCACATGGGGGGGTTGCCACCCCCGCGCCATTTCGTTCCTGTTGGAGATAGAGCTTCGCGATAAAGACCAAAAAGATTCTTTGGGAAAAGACGAACCCAATGATACCCAGTTTTACCTTCTCAGGTCAGTCATTCACCTTCCAGGTCAGGTCAAACTAAAAAAATGTTGCTGTTTTGGGTCACCGTTGGATATCAAGTGCGCTGCTTATCATATACCGATGACGATGCTGTTTTCTGGTGCCAAGCCAGCTAGAACCTCTTTGTCACACTACCCGACCAGATTTTTGTTGCTGAGGTCATTTCAGGTCAAGTTGGGTCAAGGTCAATGATACGTGTTTGTATGTCTGTGTGTGTCTGTGTGTATAACCGAGTGTTTATGTGTCCATATTACATGAAATCATGATCTGAGAAGCTTTTGCCAAAAATGCAGTCAAAAAATTTCACGAAAAGTAAATTCAGCTTGCCTAAAACGCAATTATTTTAGATGACCTAGGTTGACCTTGACCCTGACCTTGACATCTGTACATCGTCGAACAACATGTTCCATGATAGGTGGGAGGTAAGACTGGCAAAAAAGGCCGAAATCAAGGTGTCAAAAGCTCACAAGGCCCATAGCCAACGCAAGATGTTGAGAATTGGTCATTTGGGTCATGACATGACCTGAAAAACAAGGTCATATCTCCGAAACCAAAAACCACAGAAACTTAAAATTTTCAGTGGACATCAAGAAAGGATAGAGAAGCAGCTATACGAAAAATCAGGCTTCTAGCTCTAAAAATGTAGAGTGCAGAGCAGAAAGACTACCTGGGGGTGGCAACTCCCCCCCCCCCCCCCATGTGCGGGCGAGGGTTAATGGGCATGTAACCCCTTTACTCATCGAAGCTCGAAGCAAAACATTCGAAGCTGGCGTTTACCATCTACTGTGAATGGAGATAATATCCATGCATGTTTATCAGCTCATCTCAGCTGCACTTAGCTCCGAGGCAGTGCGATCGAACCGTTCGTAACGACAGGAGCAACAGCTTCTATAGGTACATACATTGCGGTTCTGAAACTATGGCCATGGATGATATAAAATGTACTTGCTGATAGATAATTATGAGATGATGAGATAATAATAGATGAGGTTATAGTATTTTATCACCATGCTATGGCTCATCCAGTCCTGTTATGGCTGTTAAAGATTGAACTCGGCCATTTAATACTCGTATATACGCATCGCTTCATTCAATTTAGTTTCAACGTCACTCACGCAACAACAAAATTATTATTTTTCGCTAAAATGCCCCCTGGCCCCTTGTCCCTCGGCAGAGCAATAATACTGAGCCCAAGCGAGCCTACCCATATACCTATCATAACGCAAGTCGTTTTTCTTTTTTGAGTCACCAAATATCGCGTGTCGTTCTCATTCGGCGCCGCTCTGTATAATTATGTACAATCGTGCCAAACGCCTGCCTCTCACAGACAACTGTCACTCAAGTCAGAAACTGCCTTCGGTCATGACCCACGCCCGGGTCGAACGTACCCCCAGGGCATTCAACCCGCCTGTCACCAGCGGTCGTCGCCCATGACCTTGACAGTGCCCGGCCGCATTGATTAGTCCTAAAGCACGCTTCACATTGCTGTCGCCGCTGACGCTGCGGCCGTCTGTCGGGTGTTATTTGTATACAACTGCGCCGCGCCACGCCGCAGCCGGTGGCGGTGGTGCGCCGCTTTGGCCGCTGTCGTCGCCGTCGAGCTCATTAGCGATGTCCGGTATCGTCCCACACGCGACTGGGCCTCCAGACAGTGGTCTAAATTGCCTCGCGGGTGTATCGAGAAGACAAATAGGCCCGATAGACTGACGGCCTCGAGTCAGATAGGGCGCCGGCGGCAGTTACAGTGAAACGAATTTTTTTTTTTCTGAATCTTTGAACGTGTGTTTTTACTGGATGACTTTAAGCTTTTCGCATATTGTTCCATTGCAAATGAACGTTTGGAAAAAAACATAACTGCAGCCTACAGGGTGGACCAAAAAGGATGGAAACATTTTAAACTGGTATAAAACATGTATAATTGCATGCATGTGACTGGGAATGATACCAAACAAGAGCACATTTCGTGGAAATTCATAATGGCATCACTCTCATATGCTTTCTCCCGTTTTCAGTCTCTCACAGCAGATGTTCGAAGAGGCCACCTTTGCGAGACAGGCACAGAGCGACCAGCCTAGCTGCTGACACGATAGCCCGCTTGTATGGCTCACACAGCCTTGCTGATCGCTCTCTTCAGTTCAGAGGCTTTCTGGACCTTCCTTGTAGACCCGGCCATTGAGATGACCCCACAGTAAAACATCCATAGGGGTCAGGTCGGATGAGCAGGTAGGCCAGTTCCGACTGGCACCGCGGGATATCAGCCGGTCACCGAAGTGGTTTTCGATGCACTTGAGCGTTGTTTTTGCGATGTGAGGAGGCGCACCGTCTTGCTGGAACCACATAAGGTCTATGATGAGGCTGCCATGCTTCGTTTGGACTCGCTCTCAGAACTTCCTCAGCGCCGCCTGGTATGCGCTGTTGATTGACGGTCACGGTGTCGCCGCTCCCTTCCTCACGAACCAAAGTGGACCCATGCGATTCCTTTTCCGCTGAGGGCACACCATTTCCGTGACCTTGCTGCTGTGCAGTGACTTCTTTATCATCTCATCTCAAGGGCCAGGTCTACAAGGAAGGTCTCTGTGACCTGAAGAGAGCGATCACCAAGACTGTGTGAGCCATACCAGCGAACATGTGTCGTCGGGCTATCGCGTCAGCCATCAGACCGGCCGCTCTGTGCCTGTCTCGCGAAGGTGGTCTCTTCGAACATTTGCTGTGAGAGACTGAAAACGAGAGAAAGCAGATGAGAGTGATGCCGTTATGAATTTCCACGAAATGTACTCTCGTTTGGTACCATTTCCAGTCACATGCATGCAATAATGCATGTTTTATGCGAGTTCAAAATGTTTCCATCCTTTTTGGTCCACCCTGTACAACAGTTAACTAAATGTCCATTCTCCATCTGCACCCCGCGTCGACCTGTTGTATCAGCCTACCCCTTCAGGCTTTTTAATTTTCTTTTCATAAACACGCAGGTCTTTCTTGAAAGATTGGGCATCACCATAAGGAATTAATAATATCGACCGCACTATGACTGCCTTAGGCTGGCAAACTAAAACTTCATTTACGTCTGAGCATTTTACGTTTCCGGGAAAGCGTGGAAACGTCTATTTCCGATCATTTTTCGGTTACATCATAAGGATGCATCGGGTTATTTTGTCGAAATTTCATAAGGAAGCCTTGGGTGTTTGTTTCAGTATTGTATTTAGTCCCATGAAGCCAACACCAACGTTTTCCGTATAGGTCCCTTCGTTTGCGTTGATGTTGATCCATTGCTCTCGTTCATGTTTTACATATGTCCTTTTGAGGAAATGGCCAAGCCAAACTACGTAACAAAGTATGCCTCGAACAGCACAAACTAAAGACTCGGTTATCTTCTTTTCGGAAGTTTGTTTCCTCCCCCTTCCCTATTTGTACGGTACTTTGAAAGGCCAACGACAAAAACATGAGGTTCTTATCAGAAATCGATTATGTCCGGGCGTCTTTCCAGGAACTAGTTACCCGCTGAATACCTACCCACGCTACCATGAATGACGATATCTACGTGAAGGCTGAACGGGTATTGGATCACGACATGTCATTTGCCATCGTCCACCGCGTACGACCCTTCATAACTACTTGATCCCGTTTTCCATACGACTTATCGAGCTCGTACTATCTATCGAGCTGTTTAGGGAAGATTCTGTGGCAAAGCGACGTCCCGTACAACCGCGGAAGCGATTGCTTTTGTGGATGGGTGGCTGCTACATATTTGCTCATACTCGAGCAGAGAAACACAGTCAAGCCATTATAATTTTATAATTGCAAATTATATAATTCTGCCGCTCGATGTCAGGCGCGCCGGACGCGTTGCCAGCCGGCCGTCACCCCGTCAGCTCGGACCAAAAATATCGGGAAAAAAACTTTTCCGAGGGCAATAAATAAATAAAAAAATACAATGCTTGTTACAAATTTTCATCTACTGTCTACCTTTGAAGCACTATCATGCTTCCATAGCCTTGCCAAGCATCATCTGCATAGCGTTACATATCTCTATCGGGATCATAGATGTCTGTCGGGACATGCCGTCTTGCCTCAGCTCACCTCTCTGCTTTTGTCGCGGCCTCGCTGACCCGGTGACCGGCTCGTCCTTGACCTCGGGCGGCTGGTCCACCGACACCACGTTCTTCTTCTTCTTTTGGTGCGAGGTCTTGGTGCGGGTGCCCTGTCGCGCGCCGGGCCACATACCGGCCGTGCTCGGCGGCGGTAGCTGCTGGGGCACCGGCTGCGCCGGCTCCGCGCTGGCTCCCACGGCTCCCTCCGGCTCCGCGGGAGCGGCCGTGTCGGAGGCCGCCGCCGCGCCCGACTCCGGCTCCCGGATCCGGGGAATGTCATCCTCCTCACTCTTACTGGAGGAAGAGGAGGGCTTCCGTTTGCCACTGACGTTCATCGCGAGCGATATCCGCGCTGCTACGCAGGTCAGTGCGCGGGTCAGCCGACACTCGTTAGATCACCACTTCTACTCACTTCTCAAGTCCACCCGCGCACCGATCACAAATCTCCCACTGCTGCAGTGTCACACACGCTCCTGTCTGTCCCCTGCAGCCCGAGACCGCCTCAGGGCATGCCGCTGACCCGTGTCGGCCTCAGGGCATGCCCTGCAGACATGGCGCACGCGGCCGGTCCCGCCGCCGCCGCCGTCGCCGTCGAGGGCGCCTCTGGTCGCCGGTTTGTTGTCGACAGGTCGCCGACGGTTGCTAGGCAAGGGCAAGGCGGCGCTGCTGCTAATGGCCCCGGTCGCCCTCCCCCTGTCCACCCGTTCCCCGCTGAGTGACTGCCGAACTGTAACTACACTCCGCCGATTTGGTCCGATAAACAGTCTCGATGTGTGTTACTGGCTATTCCCGGTGGTTTCGGTGATAGCGGCCGGTCCCAACCGTCGAGTCGCCGCGGTGAACGTCGACCGGTACCGGTCGGTGGGGTTGGTTCCTCATGACTGCGCACCGACGTTCGGGATCGATGTCGACGAGCGTCGTGAACGACGCACGTGGTCGACCGGTACAATTTGCCGACGGGGGAGGCGTGACCGTCTGGGAGCGGGGAGGCCCCCCGGGCGCACGGGCGGTGCCAGGGAGTGGGGACGGGGATGGGGGAGGGCGGTAAATGAGGAAGGGAGTGTGGGAATATGACCGGGGTCATTGGCCCCAAATGGTGATTCATATGCCAGTTAATGGTAACGTCGCATCCTTGCTCAAACGCGTGTCCGCGGTTGGCCTCTAGAGCCACGCCGGCCGGCACTGTCGAGCGGTGACCCGACCTGACCTCGCCGGAAGGTTCGTGACGTCATGCCGGCGGGCCGGCCGTGAGCGGGACGGCTGAGGTCCACTCAACGCGGTCCGGGCGAGTGGAGCGGACCAGCAGCGGTCGCTGCTGAGCATGTTTCCTCCACCCACCCCTCCAACCATCTGCGTTGGTTTTACTTACCTTCATTTCCTTACCTCGTCGACCGTCTCCTCTCTCTTAACGATCGCCTGGAAGGTGAATGGGATATAAGGGAGAGGGAGAGAGAGACGGCCGGTCGATAAACAGCCAACATATGAGTATGGAGCATACGATGCCGAAGCGTTACGAGATTAACTAAAGATAACGCCAGTTATAAATAATTAAATATATTTGCAGTTCAAGCGTGCCCAAGTTTCAGGTTATTTTCAACTGGACTCTGGTGGCGGCGCAGCACAATATTGCATGCTAACTTGTAATATTGCATGCTAAGTTAATGACTGCTTCAGAAAGTCATTAAATAAGCATTTATCGAGACGTCTGTAGGTATGAGTAACTCGTAGGTAATAAGGTGAATAACAATAAAATTAATCGAGTGGAATCGGATTCGGGCAACATTTGATTCCTTGTCAATTAAGTGATCCTGAATTTATACTTTTGGGACGCTGAGTGGCACAAGCTATTCAAATGTTGCTAAGACGACCTATGCTTTACGAATAAAAACATAATGTAGTTATAGTTACAGAAACGGGAAAGTCCAATGGAGCACGTTTTTTTTAATAAGTCTCGCCCTTCTTGGATTAATCTATGATTGCGCACGGTTACGTTTCTCCTTATTTGACCTGACCTGCCCTGACCTCGTGCGTACCTGAGCTGCCCCTGTCAAGAGCCCGGGGCGATAAGAAGGTAGGTTTAATAAATGTCCTGTCCGGCCTGTCGCCGACGCCATGACTCACCCAGCCGTCCGTGCCCCGACCGTCAGCATGTCTCGTGACGTGAGGAGTTATTAATGAACTGTCACTGCCACGAGGATATACATTGCCGTTTCCGGGAAATTTGCCGTCATAACTGCAGTTACATGCCGAACTCGTGGGTGTATGAATACGCCCAGCCTTGTGGTTAACCGATCCCGATGTTTTCGGGGGTAAGTTGAGGGTGCTCACTAGAATATGCAAGTCTATATATCACTGCTCTGCACTGCGATAAAAATATTGCCGATTTTGTTTAGACCGGGCCAACACATTTTAGCAATTAATTCAAAACTAATCGTTTTATTATTTACCTATATTCAATTCAATCATCTTTATCGTTCTATATTCCAAGATAACGATACTTGCTGATGTATTTTTGTCACTGCGGAAATATATCTTTCAAAACATTCCCACTAGTTCGTCAGCGACCTCCGTGGAACTCCCCGTGGCAGACGTGGCTACTTTCTTGCCAGCCACTCGGACGAAAGAGTCGAAACTGAAAGATTGTAACCAACCCTACACTTAAGATGACTTAACCCGGCAGGCGGTGGGCCTCCCAGCCACCTTCCGCGCGGTGGGGGGGGGCCTTTTTTTGCCCCCCCCCCCTCGTATCTCCGAAACTACTGGACGGATCCGGAAAATTCAAACGGCGTTCGATATCCCTGTAAAATTTGTCGAGGGAATCCAAATTTCATTGACCTCGGGGTCACCGATGACGTCACAGGTCAGGTCAAAGATAAAATGTTTCACCGTTCACGGGGCTTCTAGGGAAAGCGCTATAACACCGAGTAAAACGCATTTTGTCGAAAATCAGCGATAAGGCGTCAGTTGTCTAGTACATATGTTGCTATTAGAGGTCACTGGTCATACCAGGTCAGGTCACAGGTCAGGTCACCAAAGGTCACCAAGGGTCACCACATGAACCCAACTTTACTAAGGTTGTGCGATGCATGTTTTATGGCCAGTTTTTCATTTCCAACTCAATGGTATTGGTTATAAGACCATCAGGTACGGTTTAGGTCACTTTCTGGTGGAGGTCAGGTCAAGGTCAGGTCAAAAAAGGTCAAATTTCAAAGTTGATATTTTTGCATAAAATGGGTATCGATTCGATGCAGCTCGTCACGGGGAGTCTAATGGTGGTCTTTGTTTTGCGCTACGAGGTCTAGAATTGCTAAAAATTGAGTTTGAAAATTTGACGTCATCAATTTTGAAGTTTTTTCGCTATAACTTGGCCAAAAAAGAGGCATTGATCTCAAATTTGGTATGTAGATAGAAGGCGGTAGGGACTATCACATATATTCCGGTTTTTTCGAAATTCGAAAAACTTTTTGGATTTTTCGGTTATTATTTTCAAAAAATCTATTTTTTGATTTTTGGGGGTCAAAATCCAAAAAATTCGAAAAACCGAAATAGCAGTTTTGTAGCCCTCTTGATTCCACACCTTTTATGTCTGGAACATTTTTCTGTATCTCTAAAGCTGTAGTCCTGACAGCTCTTCCCGCGAAACTTTTTTTTGGGTCGAAAATGGCAAAAATGACGTCACTCTGACGTCATTAGCGGCCAACCTATCATAGCCTTTGGAAAAAAATTTGGTCACCATGTGCGCTAGCTACTCCCAGGAGGGTACTGAAAGTTTGGTGACGATCGGCGTAGCGGTTCTCGAGATATATCGAAAAAACTAAAGGGGGGGGGGGCAAAAAAATGCCCCCCCGCACCGCCTGGTCGGTGGCGGTGGTACCTACTGGCCAGGATTCGTCTTCATTCATCTTGCACGGACCATCAACGACACTCGGCGCTACCTAGCGTCAGCACCAAGCGTCGGCGTTGTGAGTCTACTATAGATGTCAGCACCTGTACGAATATTTCCTGACAGCGCTTGCTGGTCGTCGTTTATTGGGGGGTGAGAACGGGAGACTTTCAGTTTTTCATTGAAGATTGGATTAAAAAAAAATGATCAGGGATGACGAGCTGTGAGAGTTACCGAACATGCCAACGTCCAATAAAAAGCGTGTCAGCAAATAACTTTTCCACCCTGTTTAGATGTTAGTATTGCCCGGCCTATCCAGCACGGATTACGAGATGCCATGGTGACCAGGCATCGGTAAAATCCTTTTTGAAAGGATTGCATTCCCAATCCACATTCCTAGTGCCGAAGTGGATTGCATTCCTACCTGCAATCCCCTTTTTCACTTGGATTGTGATCAAATCTGCAATCCTTTTTTGCAATCCTGTTGTATTATTATGTGCACTAGTGGATCTGGGGGAGGGAGGGGGCATAGGGCCGTGCCTCCATCCCCAAATCACCCATTTCTAGTACCTAGTCTTGCGAGTAATTCCTATCTAAGGCACACCGCACAGGTATTTTATGGGAAATATTTTTTGCCTCTAACACCCCCACATTTAAACCGCTACCCAACCAGTGTTTTATATTTTTAAAACTCGCCGTCAAATACGAATTTTGCCCTTCCTATGTAGTTCATCAGCGTATATTATTTTGAGCGTTTAAATTATTTCAAGTTTCGATGTAAAGCCCTTGATAGCAAAGTACCTACATTAAGCCGATGAAGCCGATCTCATAATTTTCAATCGCAACAAACCATTTCAAAGCACTAATCAAACACAATCCGGATTGGATTGCAAAAATTGGAAGCATGATGCAATGCAATCCGCAATCAAATCCTGTTTTTTTTTAATGGATTTCAAATCCAGGTGATCCAGGTGCAATCCACAGTGTATATAAATAATAAATAGTGCAATCCACCAAAAAGGAATGCAATCAGGATTTTGCAATCCTGCAATCACAATCCTTTATCCTACCGATGCCTGATGGTGACGGATAGCTACTTTTTTATTTTGCTTCCTAAGATTATCCCTATGCCGCTTTCATATTGTACCGTCTCAAACGCCACGACCCACGATCAATGATCATTTCCTACATGATGAATGAAGACCGTTTCAAATCCCACTTATGCTAATACGAGTAAATTTTCTCTATCGGTCCTTTAGGCTCTATCGCTCTACCACAAAGGACAGGTGTGCACCGTCCACTGAATGGTGCCCGTGGGTCTGGGACCGATCTGGACTGAGCGAACCGCGAACACATTTTCACACGCGTTCATCCTGTCATTCAGCGTGGGATCCCCCGGCAGGCGGCGCCCGCCGGCTGCGCTCGTTCAAAGTGGGCGGGGCTTGGAGTTTGGCGCGCAGCGGTGTGGCGCGTGGCGCGCCGCGGCGCTCCCGGCGCAGCAGAAATCAAAGCAGTCGCCGCCCGGCCGTCGTCGGCGTTGGTCGTTGTTCTGCGTGGTTCTGCGTGCGTGAGAGTGGAACCGGTGGAAATTGAGAGTGGAAGTGCAGGATGGAACATTCAGTGATTTAAATTTGTGAGAAATCGTGTTGTTCCAGTTGCCGGACAGACGAAGCACGGAAATTCGGTTCAAGGTCAGTGCAGGCGCGCGCTTTTCATTTCAACTTCCCATGATGATGATGTCCGTTGATCACGTGGAACAGTTGGTGATCGGTTGCATTTTAGTGTTTTTGTCGTCGTGTGTTATTTTCTTATGCAAACTGTCAACTGACATATGTATCAAAACATACTGATACGGACCTGCAGAGTGCAAACATGCCGATCTGAAACTTGATAGACGTTTTCCGAGATGTTGCTCGCGTTCGCACCAACGACTGGAAGGTGCGCGCCGTTCTAATTCGAATTTCCTAGCATGGTGCGGCTTCTTGCATGTTGTAAGACGGTGACGAAAGCTGAGTATTACCTTGACTTCTGTATTCACCACTTGTCAAGGGCGCACACAAGGGGGGGGGGCACACGGGCCCGTGCCCCCCCCCCCCATTCGAGTTGGGGGGCCCAACTCGAAGGAATAGGGGCCCATTTGAGGCGGCCGAAGGCCGCCTCAAATGGGCCTCTAACTAATCCTTAGACCACCGAAGACCGTGTACAAAGGGCCCTCAAATGGCCTTAAAGGGCCCTCAGATGGTCTCAAAAGGCTCTCAGATGGCCTCGAAGGGCCCTCAGATGGCCTCGAAAGGCCCTCAGATGACCTCAAAAGGCCCTCAGTTAGCGTCATAGGGCCCTCATCTGGTGTCAAAGGGCCCTTAGATGGTGTCAAAGGGCCCTCAGATGGCCTTAAGGGGCCCTCAGATGACCTCAAAGAGCTCTCAGATGGCCTTAAAGGGCCCTCAGATGGCCTCGAAGGGCCCTCATCTAACGTCGAACGGACGTCAGAAGGCCTTAAAGAGTGTCAAAGGGCCTTGAGCTAGCGTCAGAAGGCCCCCCAGCTAATGTCAGAGGGCCCTGAGCTAGCGTCAAACTTAAAGTGCCCTTAGCTGGTGTCAGAGGGCCCCAGTTGGTGTCAGAGGGTCATCCATTGGCGTCTAATGGCCATCAGAAGGCCCAAAAACGATCCTCAGCTGGCGTCCAACGGTCCTCAGCTGACGTCAAGAGGCCCTCAAAAGGTCTCAAAGGCCCCTCGACTGCTCAAAGGGCCCTTAGAAGGTCTCAATGGAAACTCAAGAGACGTTAAACGGCCCTCAAAAGGCTTGAAAGGGCCCTCTGCTGATGGCAAAGGGCTGGCACCTGAGTCAATAAGAGCCTTGTCAAAAACGGACCTGAGAAACCTTGCCGGCCCTGGTTATCTGCGGGACTCCTACACTTACCTGAGTGGCCCCGGTTAATGAGGGGCCCTGGTTATTGATGGGGTCCCTGGTTACTTGAGGGGCGCCTGGTTACCAGAGGGGCCCCATAGTCACCTGGTGGGCCCCTGATCAATTGAAAACCCCTGGTCATCTGAAACGCCCCTGATTACCTAAAGGGTCCCTTATCACTTGGATTCAGTGACATAGCAAGGGAGCGATGGGGTACGTGCCCGTTCTCGGGTTTAGGGTTCCTTCGAAACCAAGGGGCCCTGCGGCGCCAGTTGGTAGCAGAGGATTCGCGCTGGCCGCACTTCAACTCGGAAGGACACCACAGGGCTTGTGGGGGGACGTTATTGGCTCCTATGTAGCCACAATTATCTTCATAAAGGCCCAATGCCGGTTTCTGAGAGACCTCGCCGGCCGCTCAGGGCCCTAGTAACGGCCAACGAGGGATTGGCTGCTATGGCTCCACATCCGTCTGTGATAGACACACGGTCCACACCAGTGTTTCTAAAGGCACCCACAACGGCAACTGCGAGGCCCCTCGCGCCACCTCCAAGGGACCCCCACCAGCGCATCTTAATTAAGGGCCTACATCGGCGGCTCTGAGAGTCCCCACACCGACGCCTCTGAGGGCCACGTACCAGTGACTCTGAGGGCCTCTTACCAGCCTCTGAGTGTCCTTGCCAGCCTATGACGGGCCACTTTCCACTTGCAGGCCATTTTGCAGGACCACACACATGCCAATGATGGCCCCACCAGTGTCTCTAAGCCCTAAGACCCCGCAACGGCGCCTGTGAGGACCAAACACCAGCGCATCTGACGGCCTTTCACTGGCACCTCTGAGCGCGCCACACACCGGTGACTCTGAGGAGCTCGCTCGCTTCGCTCGCTCGTAAAATACCATGTAAATTAGGCATTAGTGTACATTAGGCACATTCCTCGGGCATAAATGATACTTTTGCTCGCCAATTTTCCACATTTTCTCATGCAAAGGCCGTTTTAAAGAGACCCGTCTGCCAGTGAGACTGGACCCACCGTGCCTCCCTCCTCCCATCGAAAGGTCCTGGATACATCCTTGCCTGAGCTGACCCCGGGCCCCCGGGTGACTCGCGGGCCCGGGGTCAGGTGACCAGCAGGTGACCCCCTCTTGGGTGAAATTCTGGGTACGTGTCCGACATGCATCGTACATAGTCCTGTTGATTTGATTCATTGGTTAAACATTAAATATAAGTTATAAGCTGGATCTCTAGTCTGTGATCCCGCATCGTATCAGATATAATGACATTTCATGTTGATGTGCCTAAAAAAAATATGCGAATATACGTGAAAAAGGAGTGCTGCTCCCGCTCCTACACATCCGGGCCAAACAGTGACCGGCCCCTGCTTCTAGCCACCCGGGGCCGGTCGGCCGGCCGGCAGTCAGTCGCTGCCCGGGGCTGATTTCTGGGGGACTTGCAAAAATGTTTATTAATGAAATGTTTTACGTAATAAATTAGATGATTAGGTATATGTACCGGCTCTGAGTCGCATTTGAGGAAAAAACATGCTAGCGTAAAAATATATATGTTTTGAAAATTAAGCTGGTACCGAAATAATTGTCTTACCATGCATTGACAAACCAATTGCTCAAGCTTCAAACCAACCGAAATATAGCCCCGTGGGCCGTATCTTTTTTTTTGGGGGGGGGGGGGCCCTTCGGCATGGGGGGGCCCAGTTCGAAGGTCGTGCCCCCCCCCCATTCAAAAATCCTGTGTGCGCGCCTGCCACTTGTGTACTGATAACGTGGCGATTTTCGCATCTAGAAAGGTGGTTTAGAATGCCGGTTGCGCCCTCCCCCCCCCCCCCACACACACAAACGTCCTTGAACTTATCTACCTACCGATGGGCAAATTTCGTGCAGACTTTCGTGCAAATGCTTAGGTTTTTTTTTTGAAAGTAGGAAGATCGCAAATGGCGTACGTGACTCGGACGCTGCAGGGATTACGTTGCCCCAACCGCCCCCCCCCCCTCCCATGGATCCAGCGTTTCCAGCTGCAATTTTTACGCTCAGGCTGCAGCGACCAGCTCGTCCACGAGGCCCCCAATCGTGAAGCCTCTGAACTGACCTGTGTCAAGCTGCCCTGGCAGACTCACCGACCTTCCAGGCTTGTCGATAGACGTACCGTTTGTCCACTCGCATGTTTTGTCTTTCTGTCCAAACTTAGTGGGTACCGTCCGCCTACAAGTTAAGTCTCATCTCACCTACTGGCTCCTTCAGCTCTCACTAACGCCCGTTTTCCCCACAGATGCGGCTGGTGCCGGCTGCACCACTGTGTGTGCTGTGGTATGTCACCGTCACCACATTCTCCACCGGCACCGCCGCCGCCGCCGCGGTCTCTGCCGGACCAGCTGCCGCCTCTCTCGTCACAAACGACGATGGCTGGCGGGGCAGCGACGCCGACGGCGAGGGCAACTTCCTCGTCAGTCCGGACGCGCCGGCCGACTTTGTGGTTCCGGCCGGGTTCCAGGTTATGGACCTGACGCGCGAGGCACACCGCATCCCCGGCCAGCCGGCGTGAGTACCGACGGAGATCCCTGGGTCTCTTTCGCTGGGGCTCGCTTCCTGTCCTGTGCAAAATAATACGATCAAGTGCATCCATCCGCGATGGTGATAAGCTTGTCCCATCTGTCTATCCCCGTTTTTTTTTCATGTGTCGGAACTTGAAATCATTGTCCGACGTGACTGTAAATCGGTCTTCAGGAAAGGATTTACCATAATTACGTGAGTCAGGCTCATGTCTTTTCTTGAAAAAGGCAAGCCTCACATTTTACGAACGCATTTTGCTTCATTTCCTGAACACGATGAAGCCATTGCATGCAATCTCTCATGACGATACAAAACAATAGAGCTGTTACTGATTTGGACTGCTTCTGCCTTCTGAATGCTACTATCTATTACTCGGAAAATAAAAGCGCCGTGGCTTGTGCTGCATCATAATCTAGGTCCATTACGTTTTTCCACGCACATGCCTATTCGCCTCGTATTCGATCCCTGCGTTCGATTCCTCTTCCCATCCGGCTATATGTCTCTCGGACCCCACACTGTGCACGTGACAGCGATTAGGTCCCACTCCTCAGCACCTGTCCCGCATGCCGACGGCACCAACGCGATGTCGTCGTCATCGACGGCCAATCGTCGCCACCGACGCCGTGCTGTCGCCGCCGCGTCGGTCGGAGATGACAGCCGCCTGGTGACATGGTGACAGTTGTGACAGAACTATAAAAACCTTTCACCAGGCCGTCGCTGGTGTTGATTCGGAATTCGGAAGTCGGAGGCTTTTGAATTTTGAGTTCTGGGAATAACTGTCATGAGAGTTGTTGGGCTGAACGTCATTGCATTGATTAAGCATGCCTCCATTTGCTTATTGGAATGTCGTTATTTCTATTGTAAGTAATTAACATATTTATTAAGAACGTGATAGATGATTGAGTCAGCAGTCAGTACTCTGCACTCTGCAATCTGAAAATGATGTAATATCACATAACCTCTCTCACCATGAATATCAACATCAGCCCCGACATACCCATTGCGCTCTCCTCCGGGTATAGGTCTTCCCTGGCGTATATTTGGGTGACGGGGAGGGGCACGGGGCGGTCATACTGCCCGGGGCGGCTGTGGCGTCTGTAACCGGATCACATGACAAACAGCCACGCGCCGCTGTGTGCGCACCGCACACAGGGCGCAGTGGTGCAGTGGCGGCCGGCGGAACGGCCCACACCCACGCCACCGTCTGCGCGAGGCACACCGGCTGACCTGGGGGTGGGGTGGAGGTGGGCTGGCCTCTGGCATCCATAGGGTGGTATGCTACTGTGCCATATCGTTGGTCTAGCCTTGCCCCGCTGGGTATAGATATTGGCTGAGGATGCGTCCGTGCATTACGGCAAGGCATTGATGCTCTGCCTGAATCGGTTTAAAAGACTCGCCGAAATGGAACCAACTTCTCATTTTCAGCATGTCATTAGTCTATGATTTACGTTTATGCAAAATGACTCCCTCGACAGAAGTTGATATATCTCTTGGCCATCACCACCTCCTTCCCAATCACTTCATCGCCTATCGGTCTTCTCCCATCTCCCTCCTTTCCTATCATCAAACAACACCTGGGCGGGGTTGGCTGCTCCCCAGGGGCCAGCCGCGTGCCCCGTCGCCGTAAGGATTGAAAATCGATGAGCTGAGAGTCGGGGAGAGGCACGGAGGACGGGGAGAGGGGAGGAGCGAGGGCTGCTGCAGTCTCCGCCGGAGCTGTGTTGACTGGCTGGCCGGGTCGAGCCTGGCTGGGCTCGGCTCGGCTGAGGCTAGAGATGGGACTGGGTTTGTCTGCGTCAGAGGTGCAGGAGACGAAACCCTCCCATACAGCGTCTCCCCTGTGCCCCCAGCCGAGGCACAGTGACCTCCAGAGGTCATTGATGACCAGCTGACTGGGTCGTAGCCTGGGGGTATGACCGGGCGCCTGGCGGTCGGCTTGGCGGCGCGGTACATCGATTTTCGGCCGGGTCCGCTCGACTGCGGTCGAGAGATGTGCTGTCTGGTGCATCCTGTGTGGGTGGCTCGATAATGGGTTGTTTGGTCTGATGGTTGCGGAGGTTTTGAAGGAATGAAATCTTGGAGAACCTTCCGAGTAATTCCAGACTGATACTGATCAGGTGTGGGACTATCGAGGCGTCATCTGTAAGAGTCCCTGCCCATTTGTCCCTGTCTCCAAGATGAATGGCCAATGGTCAGCTATGTTTTTAGTGTAAAATAGATCCCGTTGAAGCAATCATCATCCATCAAGCTAGTCAATGTCAAACAAGGTAAATATCCAGGTAGTTTTTAATTTATCTGAAATGGCTGGGGGAAGAGGTGACGGTTGGAGAGTTCCGGTCAATTACTCAAGTGGCTAGGGATGATTCTAGACAGCAACTCGGAACTCCAGCTTTGCTGTGAAGTCTGCAACTTATCTGATTCTTACTCTACTCAGCTCATCCTAACTACTTTCTTTCCTCGTACATGCTGTTTTTCACCGTTCGATTCGTCCGACTCGGTCAGAAAGTCATCAGCGGCCGTATCTGGCCGGACATTTCGGGCGTGTCAGTCACGTCATCGCCGCAGCGCTATCTCCCCCCGTCAGTCGCATGTCCATAAAGTTAGCGTCGTATTCGTATTCGGATTCAAATTCGAGTAATGATTTCGCTCAAAATTGGCATACAGATAGCCCATGGCACGCTGAGTTCGAAAATGGTGACCTTTTTTTCCTAGGTCAAACCGTTTGACCTTGAGAGGTCAAAATACTGCGTACCCTGTAGAATCTTTGTTTATGGTCCGATTTGAAAAATTCGACCACCAGTGTGTTCGTCCCATCGAGAAGCAGTAGCACATTTAAAAAAATCCGAGGTCAAGGTCATAGGTCAAGGTCAAGGTCACTTTAAAAATCGCCGTACCCTATAAAATCTTCATTTTTGGAGCTATCGAAAAATTTCGGCCACCACTGTGTTCGTCTCATCGAGAAGCAGTAGCACATTCGAAAAAATCCGAGGTCAAGGTCATAGGTCAAGGTCAAGGTCACTTTAAACGTTAATTTTAGTCCCCGTACCCTATAAAATCTTCATTTTTGGAGCTATCGGAAAATTTCGGCCACCACTGTGTTCGTCTCATCGAGAAGCAGTAGCACATTCGAAAAAATCCGAGGTCAAGGTCATAGGTCAAGGTCAAGGTCACTTTAAACGTTAATTTTAGTCCCCGTACCCTGTAGAATCTTTGTTTATGGTCCGATTTGAAAATTTCGGCCACCACTGTGTTCGTCTCATCGAGAAGCAGTAGCACATTCGAAAAAATCCGAGGTCAAGGTCATAGGTCAAGGTCAAGGTCACTTTAAACGTTAATTTTAGTCCCCGTACCCTGTAGAATCTTTGTTTATGGTCCGATTTGAAAATTTCGGCCACCACTGTGTTCGTCTCATCGAGAAGCAGTAGCACATTCGAAAAAATCCGAGGTCAAGGTCATAGGTCAAGGTCAAGGTCACTTTAAACGTTAATTTTAGTCCCCGTACCCTGTAGAATCTTTGTTTATGGTCCGATTTAAAAATTTTGGCCACCACTGTGTTTGTCTCATCGAGAAGCAGTAGCACATTCGAAAAAATCCGAGGTCAAGGTCATAGGTCAAGGTCAAGGTCACTTTAAACGTTAATTTTAGTCCCCGTACCCTGTAGAATCTTTGTTTATGGTCCGATTTAAAAATTTTGGCCACCACTGTGTTCGTCTCATCGAGAAGCAGTAGCACATTCGAAAAAATCCGAGGTCAAGGTCATAGGTCAAGGTCAAGGTCACTTTAAACGTTAATTTTAGTCCCCGTACCCTGTAGAATCTTTGTTTATGGTCCGATTTGAAAATTTCGGCCACCACTGTGTTCGTCTCATCGAGAAGCAGTAGCACATTCGAAAAAATCCGAGGTCAAGGTCATAGGTCAAGGTCAAGGTCACTTTAAACGTTAATTTTAGTCCCCGTACCCTGTAGAATCTTTGTTTATGGTCCGATTTGAAAATTTCGGCCACCACTGTGTTCGTATCATCGAGAAGCAGTAGCACATTCGAAAAAATCCGAGGTCAAGGTCATAGGTCAAGGTCAAGGTCACTTTAAACGTTAATTTTAGTCCCCGTACCCTGTAGAATCTTTGTTTATGGTCCGATTTGAAAATTTCGGCCACCACTGTGTTCGTCTCATCGAGAAGCAGTAGCACATTCGAAAAAAATCCGAGGTCAAGGTCATAGGTCAAGGTCAAGGTCACTTTAAACGTTAATTTTAGTCCCCGTACCCTGTAGAATCTTTGTTTATGGTCCGATTTGAAAATTTCGGCCACCACTGTGTTCGTGTCATCGAGAAGCAGTAGCACATTCGAAAAAATCCAAGGTCAAGGTCATAGGTCAAGGTCAAGGTCACTTTAAACGTTAAAATTCGGATTCAAATTCGAGTAATGATTTCGCTCAAAATTGGCATACAGATAGCCCATGGCACGCTGAGTTCGAAAATGGTGACCTTTTTTTCCTAGGTCAAACCGTTTGACCTTGAGAGGTCAAAATACTGCGTACCCTGTAGAATCTTTGTTTATGGTCCGATTTGAAAAATTCGACCACCAGTGTGTTCGTCCCATCGAGAAGCAGTAGCACATTTAAAAAAATCCGAGGTCAAAGTCATAGGTCAAGGTCAAGGTCACTTTAAAAATCGCCGTACCCTATAAAATCTTCATTTTTGGAGCTATCGAAAAATTTCGGCCACCACTGTGTTCGTCTCATCGAGAAGCAGTAGCACATTCGAAAAAATCCGAGGTCAAGGTCATAGGTCAAGGTCAAGGTCACTTTAAACGTTAATTTTAGTCCCCGCACCCTATAAAATCTTCATTTTTGGAGCTATCGGAAAATTTCGGCCACCACTGTGTTCGTCTCATCGAGAAGCAGTAGCACATTCGAAAAAATCCGAGGTCAAGGTCATAGGTCAAGGTCAAGGTCACTTTAAACGTTAATTTTAGTCCCCGTACCCTGTAGAATCTTTGTTTATGGTCCGATTTGAAAATTTCGGCCACCACTGTGTTCGTCTCATCGAGAAGCAGTAGCACATTCGAAAAAATCCGAGGTCAAGGTCATAGGTCAAGGTCAAGGTCACTTTAAACGTTAATTTTAGTCCCCGTACCCTGTAGAATCTTTGTTTATGGTCCGATTTGAAAATTTCGGCCACCACTGTGTTCGTCTCATCGAGAAGCAGTAGCACATTCGAAAAAATCCGAGGTCAAGGTCATAGGTCAAGGTCAAGGTCACTTTAAACGTTAATTTTAGTCCCCGTACCCTGTAGAATCTTTGTTTATGGTCCGATTTGAAAATTTCGGCCACCACTGTGTTCGTCTCATCGAGAAGCAGTAGCACATTCGAAAAAATCCGAGGTCAAGGTCATAGGTCAAGGTCAAGGTCACTTTAAACGTTAATTTTAGTCCCCGTACCCTGTAGAATCTTTGTTTATGGTCCGATTTGAAAATTTCGGCCACCACTGTGTTCGTCTCATCGAGAAGCAGTAGCACATTCGAAAAAATCCGAGGTCAAGGTCATAGGTCAAGGTCAAGGTCACTTTAAACGTTAATTTTAGTCCCCGTACCCTGTAGAATCTTTGTTTATGGTCCGATTTGAAAATTTCGGCCACCACTGTGTTCGTCTCATCGAGAAGCAGTAGCACATTCGAAAAAATCCGAGGTCAAGGTCATAGGTCAAGGTCAAGGTCACTTTAAACGTTAATTTTAGTCCCCGTACCCTGTAGAATCTTTGTTTATGGTCCGATTTGAAAATTTCGGCCACCACTGTGTTCGTCTCATCGAGAAGCAGTAGCACATTCGAAAAAATCCGAGGTCAAGGTCATAGGTCAAGGTCAAGGTCACTTTAAACGTTAATTTTAGTCCCCGTACCCTGTAGAATCTTTGTTTATGGTCCGATTTAAAAATTTTGGCCACCACTGTGTTCGTCTCATCGAGAAGCAGTAGCACATTCGAAAAAATCCGAGGTCAAGGTCATAGGTCAAGGTCAAGGTCACTTTAAACGTTAATTTTAGTCCCCGTACCCTGTAGAATCTTTGTTTATGGTCCGATTTGAAAATTTCGGCCACCACTGTGTTCGTCTCATCGAGAAGCAGTAGCACATTCGAAAAAATCCGAGGTCAAGGTCATAGGTCAAGGTCAAGGTCACTTTAAACGTTAATTTTAGTCCCCGTACCCTATAAAATCTTCATTTTTGGAGCTATCGGAAAATTTCGGCCACCACTGTGTTCGTCTCATCGAGAAGCAGTAGCACATTCGAAAAAATCCGAGGTCAAAGTCATAGGTCAAGGTCAAGGTCACTTTAAACGTTAATTTTAGTCCCCGTACCCTGTAGAATCTTTGTTTATGGTCCGATTTGAAAATTTCGGCCACCACTGTGTTCGTCTCATCGAGAAGCAGTAGCACATTCGAAAAAATCCGAGGTCAAGGTCATAGGTCAAGGTCAAGGTCACTTTAAACGTTAATTTTAGTCCCCGTACCCTGTAGAATCTTTGTTTATGGTCCGATTTGAAAATTTCGGCCACCACTGTGTTCGTCTCATCGAGAAGCAGTAGCACATTCGAAAAAATCCGAGGTCAAGGTCATAGGTCAAGGTCAAGGTCACTTTAAACGTTAAAATTCGGATTCAAATTCGAGTAATGATTTCGCTCAAAATTGGCATACAGATAGCCCATGGCACGCTGAGTTCGAAAATGGTGACCTTTTTTTCCTAGGTCAAACCGTTTGACCTTGAGAGGTCAAAATACTGCGTACCCTGTAGAATCTTTGTTTATGGTCCGATTTGAAAAATTCGACCACCAGTGTGTTCGTCCCATCGAGAAGCAGTAGCACATTTAAAAAAATCCGAGGTCAAGGTCATAGGTCAAGGTCAAGGTCACTTTAAAAATCGCCGTACCCTATAAAATCTTCATTTTTGGAGCTATCGAAAAATTTCGGCCACCACTGTGTTCGTCTCATCGAGAAGCAGTAGCACATTCGAAAAAATCCGAGGTCAAGGTCATAGGTCAAGGTCAAGGTCACTTTAAACGTTAATTTTAGTCCCCGTACCCTATAAAATCTTCATTTTTGGAGCTATCGGAAAATTTCGGCCACCACTGTGTTCATCTCATCGAGAAGCAGTAGCACATTCGAAAAAATCCGAGGTCAAGGTCATAGGTCAAGGTCAAGGTCACTTTAAACGTTAATTTTAGTCCCCGTACCCTGTAGAATCTTTGTTTATGGTCCGATTTGAAAATTTCGGCCACCACTGTGTTCGTCTCATCGAGAAGCAGTAGCACATTCGAAAAAATCCGAGGTCAAGGTCATAGGTCAAGGTCAAGGTCACTTTAAACGTTAATTTTAGTCCCCGTACCCTGTAGAATCTTTGTTTATGGTCCGATTTGAAAATTTCGGCCACCACTGTGTTCGTCTCATCGAGAAGCAGTAGCACATTCGAAAAAATCCGAGGTCAAGGTCATAGGTCAAGGTCAAGGTCACTTTAAACGTTAATTTTAGTCCCCGTACCCTGTAGAATCTTTGTTTATGGTCCGATTTAAAAATTTTGGCCACCACTTTGTTCGTCTCATCGAGAAGCAGTAGCACATTCGAAAAAATCCGAGGTCAAGGTCATAGGTCAAGGTCAAGGTCACTTTAAACGTTAATTTTAGTCCCCGTACCCTGTAGAATCTTTGTTTATGGTCCGATTTAAAAATTTTGGCCACCACTGTGTTCGTCTCATCGAGAAGCAGTAGCACATTCGAAAAAATCCGAGGTCAAGGTCATAGGTCAAGGTCAAGGTCACTTTAAACGTTAATTTTAGTCCCCGTACCCTGTAGAATCTTTGTTTATGGTCCGATTTGAAAATTTCGGCCACCACTGTGTTCGTCTCATCGAGAAGCAGTAGCACATTCGAAAAAATCCGAGGTCAAGGTCATAGGTCAAGGTCAAGGTCACTTTAAACGTTAATTTTAGTCCCCGTACCCTGTAGAATCTTTGTTTATGGTCCGATTTGAAAATTTCGGCCACCACTGTGTTCGTCTCATCGAGAAGCAGTAGCACATTCGAAAAAAATCCGAGGTCAAGGTCATAGGTCAAGGTCAAGGTCACTTTAAACGTTAATTTTAGTCCCCGTACCCTGTAGAATCTTTGTTTATGGTCCGATTTGAAAATTTCGGCCACCACTGTGTTCGTCTCATCGAGAAGCAGTAGCACATTCGAAAAAATCCGAGGTCAAGGTCATAGGTCAAGGTCAAGGTCACTTTAAACGTTAATTTTAGTCCCCGTACCCTGTAGAATCTTTGTTTATGGTCCGATTTGAAAATTTCGGCCACCACTGTGTTCGTCTCATCGAGAAGCAGTAGCACATTCGAAAAAATCCGAGGTCAAGGTCATAGGTCAAGGTCAAGGTCACTTTAAACGTTAATTTTAGTCCCCGTACCCTGTAGAATCTTTGTTTATGGTCCGATTTAAAAATTTTGGCCACCACTGTGTTCGTCGCATCGAGAAGCAGTAGCACATTCGAAAAAATCCGAGGTCAAGGTCATAGGTCAAGGTCAAGGTCACTTTAAACGTTAATTTTAGTCCCCGTACCCTGTAGAATCTTTGTTTATGGTCCGATTTGAAAATTTCGGCCACCACTGTGTTCGTCTGATCGAGAAGCAGTAGCACATTCGAAAAAATCCGAGGTCAAGGTCATAGGTCAAGGTCAAGGTCACTTTAAACGTTAATTTTAGTCCCCGTACCCTATAAAATCTTCATTTTTGGAGCTATCGGAAAATTTCGGCCACCACTGTGTTCGTCTCATCGAGAAGCAGTAGCACATTCGAAAAAATCCGAGGTCAAGGTCATAGGTCAAGGTCAAGGTCACTTTAAACGTTAATTTTAGTCCCCGTACCCTGTAGAATCTTTGTTTATGGTCCGATTTGAAAATTTCGGCCACCACTGTGTTCGTCTCATCGAGAAGCAGTAGCACATTTGAAAAAAATCCGAGGTCAAGGTCATAGGTCAAGGTCAAGGTCACTTTAAACGTTAATTTTAGTCCCCGTACCCTGTAGAATCTTTGTTTATGGTCCGATTTGAAAATTTCGGCCACCACTGTGTTCGTCTCATCGAGAAGCAGTAGCACATTCGAAAAAATCCAAGGTCAAGGTCATAGGTCAAGGTCAAGGTCACTTTAAACGTTAAAATTCGGATTCAAATTCGAGTAATGATTTCGCTCAAAATTGGCATACAGATAGCCCATGGCACGCTGAGTTCGAAAATGGTGACCTTTTTTTCCTAGGTCAAACCGTTTGACCTTGAGAATTCAAAATACTGCGTACCCTGTAGAATCTTTGTTTATGGTCCGATTTGAAAAATTCGACCACCAGTGTGTTCGTCCCATCGAGAAGCAGTAGCACATTTAAAAAAATCCGAGGTCAAGGTCATAGGTCAAGGTCAAGGTCACTTTAAAAATCGCCGTACCCTATAAAATCTTCATTTTTGGAGCTATCGAAAAATTTCGGCCTTCACTGTGTTCGTCTCATCGAGAAGCAGTAGCACATTCGAAAAAATCCGAGGTCAAGGTCATAGGTCAAGGTCAAGGTCACTTTAAACGTTAATTTTAGTCCCCGCACCCTATAAAATCTTCATTTTTGGAGCTATCGGAAAATTTCGGCCACCACTGTGTTCGTCTCATCGAGAAGCAGTAGCACATTCGAAAAAATCCGAGGTCAAGGTCATAGGTCAAGGTCAAGGTCACTTTAAACGTTAATTTTAGTCCCCGTACCCTGTAGAATCTTTGTTTATGGTCCGATTTGAAAATTTCGGCCACCACTGTGTTCGTCTCATCGAGAAGCAGTAGCACATTCGAAAAAATCCGAGGTCAAGGTCATAGGTCAAGGTCAAGGTCACTTTAAACGTTAATTTTAGTCCCCGTACCCTGTAGAATCTTTGTTTATGGTCCGATTTGAAAATTTCGGCCACCACTGTGTTCGTCTCATCGAGAAGCAGTAGCACATTCGAAAAAATCCGAGGTCAAGGTCATAGGTCAAGGTCAAGGTCACTTTAAACGTTAATTTTAGTCCCCGTACCCTGTAGAATCTTTGTTTATGGTCCGATTTGAAAATTTCGGCCACCACTGTGTTCGTCTCATCGAGAAGCAGTAGCACATTCGAAAAAATCCGAGGTCAAGGTCATAGGTCAAGGTCAAGGTCACTTTAAACGTTAATTTTAGTCCCCGTACCCTGTAGAATCTTTGTTTATGGTCCGATTTGAAAATTTCGGCCACCACTGTGTTCGTCTCATCGAGAAGCAGTAGCACATTCGAAAAAATCCGAGGTCAAGGTCATAGGTCAAGGTCAAGGTCACTTTAAACGTTAATTTTAGTCCCCGTACCCTGTAAAATCTTTGTTTATGGTCCGATTTGAAAATTTCGGCCACCACTGTGTTCGTCTCATCGAGAAGCAGTAGCACATTCGAAAAAATCCGAGGTCAAGGTCATAGGTCAAGGTCAAGGTCACTTTAAACGTTAATTTTAGTCCCCGTACCCTGTAGAATCTTTGTTTATGGTCCGATTTGAAAATTTCGGCCACCACTGTGTTCGTCTCATCGAGAAGCAGTAGCACATTCGAAAAAATCCGAGGTCAAGGTCATAGGTCAAGGTCAGGGTCACTTTAAACGTTAATTTTAGTCCCCGTACCCTGTAGAATCTTTGTTTATGGTCCGATTTAAAAATTTTGGCCACCACTGTGTTCGTCTCATCGAGAAGCAGTAGCACATTCGAAAAAATCCGAGGTCAAGGTCATAGGTCAAGGTCAAGGTCACTTTAAACGTTAATTTTAGTCCCCGTACCCTGTAGAATCTTTGTTTATGGTCCGATTTGAAAATTTCGGCCACCACTGTGTTCGTCTCATCGAGAAGCAGTAGCACATTCGAAAAAATCCGAGGTCAAGGTCATAGGTCAAGGTCAAGGTCACTTTAAACGTTAATTTTAGTCCCCGTACCCTATAAAATCTTCATTTTTGGAGCTATCGGAAAATTTCGGCCACCACTGTGTTCGTCTCATCGAGAAGCAGTAGCACATTCGAAAAAATCCGAGGTCAAGGTCATAGGTCAAGGTCAAGGTCACTTTAAACGTTAATTTTAGTCCCCGTACCCTGTAGAATCTTTGTTTATGGTCCGATTTGAAAATTTCGGCCACCACTGTGTTCGTCTCATCGAGAAGCAGTAGCACATTCGAAAAAATCCGAGGTCAAGGTCATAGGTCAAGGTCAAGGTCACTTTAAACGTTAAAATTCGGATTCAAATTCGAGTAATGATTTCGCTCAAAATTGGCATACAGATAGCCCATGGCACGCTGAGTTCGAAAATGGTGACCTTTTTTTCCTAGGTCAAACCGTTTGACCTTGAGAGGTCAAAATACTGCGTACCCTGTAGAATCTTTGTTTATGGTCCGATTTGAAAAATTCGACCACCAGTGTGTTCGTCCCATCGAGAAGCAGTAGCACATTTAAAAAAATCCGAGGTCAAGGTCATAGGTCAAGGTCAAGGTCACTTTAAAAATCGCCGTACCCTATAAAATCTTCATTTTTGGAGCTATCGAAAAATTTCGGCCACCACTGTGTTCGTCTCATCGAGAAGCAGTAGCACATTCGAAAAAATCCGAGGTCAAGGTCATAGGTCAAGGTCAAGGTCACTTTAAACGTTAATTTTAGTCCCCGTACCCTGTAGAATCTTTGTTTATGGTCCGATTTGAAAATTTCGGCCACCACTGTGTTCGTCTCATCGAGAAGCAGTAGCACATTCGAAAAAATCCGAGGTCAAGGTCATAGGTCAAGGTCAAGGTCACTTTAAACGTTAATTTTAGTCCCCGTACCCTGTAGAATCTTTGTTTATGGTCCGATTTGAAAATTTCGGCCACCACTGTGTTCGTCTCATCGAGAAGCAGTAGCACATTCGAAAAAATCCGAGGTCAAGGTCATAGGTCAAGGTCAAGGTCACTTTAAACGTTAATTTTAGTCCCCGTACCCTGTAGAATCTTTGTTTATGGTCCGATTTGAAAATTTCGGCCACCACTGTGTTCGTCTCATCGAGAAGCAGTAGCACATTCGAAAAAATCCGAGGTCAAGGTCATAGGTCAAGGTCAAGGTCACTTTAAACGTTAATTTTAGTCCCCGTACCCTGTAGAATCTTTGTTTATGGTCCGATTTAAAAATTTTGGCCACCACAGTGTTCGTCGCATCGAGAAGCAGTAGCACATTCGAAAAAATCCGAGGTCAAGGTCATAGGTCAAGGTCAAGGTCACTTTAAACGTTAATTTTAGTCCCCGTACCCTGTAGAATCTTTGTTTATGGTCCGATTTGAAAATTTCGGCCACCACTGTGTTCGTCTGATCGAGAAGCAGTAGCACATTCGAAAAAATCCGAGGTCAAGGTCATAGGTCAAGGTCAAGGTCACTTTAAACGTTAATTTTAGTCCCCGTACCCTATAAAATCTTCATTTTTGGAGCTATCGGAAAATTTCGGCCACCACTGTGTTCGTCTCATCGAGAAGCAGTAGCACATTCGAAAAAATCCGAGGTCAAGGTCATAGGTCAAGGTCAAGGTCACTTTAAACGTTAATTTTAGTCCCCGTACCCTGTAGAATCTTTGTTTATGGTCCGATTTGAAAATTTCGGCCACCACTGTGTTCGTCTCATCGAGAAGCAGTAGCACATTCGAAAAAATCCGAGGTCAAGGTCATAGGTCAAGGTCAAGGTCACTTTAAACGTTAATTTTAGTCCCCGTACCCTGTAGAATCTTTGTTTATGGTCCGATTTAAAAATTTTGGCCACCACTGTGTTCGTCTCATCGAGAAGCAGTAGCACATTCGAAAAAATCCGAGGTCAAGGTCATAGGTCAAGGTCAAGGTCACTTTAAACGTTAATTTTAGTCCCCGTACCCTGTAGAATCTTTGTTTATGGTCCGATTTGAAAATTTCGGCCACCACTGTGTTCGTCTCATCGAGAAGCAGTAGCACATTCGAAAAAATCCGAGGTCAAGGTCATAGGTCAAGGTCAAGGTCACTTTAAACGTTAATTTTAGTCCCCGTACCCTATAAAATCTTCATTTTTGGAGCTATCGGAAAATTTCGGCCACCACTGTGTTCGTCTCATCGAGAAGCAGTAGCACATTCGAAAAAATCCGAGGTCAAGGTCATAGGTCAAGGTCAAGGTCACTTTAAACGTTAATTTTAGTCCCCGTACCCTGTAGAATCTTTGTTTATGGTCCGATTTGAAAATTTCGGCCACCACTGTGTTCGTCTCATCGAGAAGCAGTAGCACATTCGAAAAAATCCGAGGTCAAGGTCATAGGTCAAGGTCAAGGTCACTTTAAACGTTAATTTTAGTCCCCGTACCCTGTAGAATCTTTGTTTATGGTCCGATTTGAAAATTTCGGCCACCACTGTGTTCGTCTCATCGAGAAGCAGTAGCACATTCGAAAAAATCCGAGGTCAAGGTCATAGGTCAAGGTCAAGGTCACTTTAAACGTTAAAATTCGGATTCAAATTCGAGTAATGATTTCGCTCAAAATTGGCATACAGATAGCCCATGGCACGCTGAGTTCGAAAATGGTGACCTTTTTTTCCTAGGTCAAACCGTTTGACCTTGAGAGGTCAAAATACTGCGTACCCTGTAGAATCTTTGTTTATGGTCCGATTTGAAAAATTCGACCACCAGTGTGTTCGTCCCATCGAGAAGCAGTAGCACATTTAAAAAAATCCGAGGTCAAGGTCATAGGTCAAGGTCAAGGTCACTTTAAAAATCGCCGTACCCTATAAAATCTTCATTTTTGGAGCTATCGAAAAATTTCGGCCACCACTGTGTTCGTCTCATCGAGAAGCAGTAGCACATTCGAAAAAATCCGAGGTCAAGGTCATAGGTCAAGGTCAAGGTCACTTTAAACGTTAATTTTAGTCCCCGTACCCTGTAGAATCTTTGTTTATGGTCCGATTTGAAAATTTCGGCCACCACTGTGTTCGTCTCATCGAGAAGCAGTAGCACATTCGAAAAAATCCGAGGTCAAGGTCATAGGTCAAGGTCAAGGTCACTTTAAACGTTAATTTTAGTCCCCGTACCCTGTAGAATCTTTGTTTATGGTCCGATTTGAAAATTTCGGCCACCACTGTCTTCGTCTCATCGAGAAGCAGTAGCACATTCGAAAAAATCCGAGGTCAAGGTCATAGGTCAAGGTCAAGGTCACTTTAAACGTTAATTTTAGTCCCCGTACCCTGTAGAATCTTTGTTTATGGTCCGATTTGAAAATTTCGGCCACCACTGTGTTCGTCTCATCGAGAAGCAGTAGCACATTCGAAAAAATCCGAGGTCAAGGTCATAGGTCAAGGTCAAGGTCACTTTAAACGTTAATTTTAGTCCCCGTACCCTGTAGAATCTTTGTTTATGGTCCGATTTAAAAATTTTGGCCACCACAGTGTTCGTCGCATCGAGAAGCAGTAGCACATTCGAAAAAATCCGAGGTCAAGGTCATAGGTCAAGGTCAAGGTCACTTTAAACGTTAATTTTAGTCCCCGTACCCTGTAGAATCTTTGTTTATGGTCCGATTTGAAAATTTCGGCCACCACTGTGTTCGTCTGATCGAGAAGCAGTAGCACATTCGAAAAAATCCGAGGTCAAGGTCATAGGTCAAGGTCAAGGTCACTTTAAACGTTAATTTTAGTCCCCGTACCCTATAAAATCTTCATTTTTGGAGCTATCGGAAAATTTCGGCCACCACTGTGTTCGTCTCATCGAGAAGCAGTAGCACATTCGAAAAAATCCGAGGTCAAGGTCATAGGTCAAGGTCAAGGTCACTTTAAACGTTAATTTCAGTCCCCGTACCCTGTAGAATCTTTGTTTATGGTCCGATTTGAAAATTTCGGCCACCACTGTGTTCGTCTTGACCTTGACGAACACAGTGGTGTTCTTCAAGGTCACACGTCAAGACCTTGACGAACACAGGTCAAGACCTTGACGTCTTGACCTTGACCTATGACCTTGACCTCGGATTTTTTCGAATGTGCTACTGCTTCTCGATGAGACGAACACAGTGGTGGCCAAAATTTTTAAATCGGACCATAAACAAAGATTCTACAGGGTACGGGGACTAAAATTAACGTTTAAAGTGACCTTGACCTTGACCTATGACCTTGACCTCGGATTTTTTCAAATGTGCTACTGCTTCTCGATGAGACGAACACAGTGGTGGCCGAAATTTTCAAATCGGACCATAAACAAAGATTCTACAGGGTACGGGGACTAAAATTAACGTTTAAAGTGACCTTGACCTTGACCTATGACCTTGACCTCGGATTTTTTCGAATGTGCTACTGCTTCTCGATGAGACGAACACAGTGGTGGCCAAAATTTTTAAATCGGACCATAAACAAAGATTCTACAGGGTACGGGGACTAAAATTAACGTTTAAAGTGACCTTGACCTTGACCTATGACCTTGACCTCGGATTTTTTCGAATGTGCTACTGCTTCTCGATGAGACGAACACAGTGGTGGCCGAAATTTTCAAATCGGACCATAAACAAAGATTCTACAGGGTACGGGGACTAAAATTAACGTTTAAAGTGACCTTGACCTTGACCTATGACCTTGACCTCGGATTTTTTCGAATGTGCTACTGCTTCTCGATGAGACGAACACAGTGGTGGCCGAAATTTTCAAATCGGACCATAAACAAAGATTCTACAGGGTACGGGGACTAAAATTAACGTTTAAAGTGACCTTGACCTTGACCTATGACCTTGACCTCGGATTTTTTCGAATGTGCTACTGCTTCTCGATGAGACGAACACAGTGGTGGCCAAAATTTTTAAATCGGACCATAAACAAAGATTCTACAGGGTACGGGGACTAAAATTAACGTTTAAAGTGACCTTGACCTTGACCTATGACCTTGACCTCGGATTTTTTCGAATGTGCTACTGCTTCTCGATGAGACGAACACAGTGGTGGCCGAAATTTTCAAATCGGACCATAAACAAAGATTCTACAGGGTACGGGGACTAAAATTAACGTTTAAAGTGACCTTGACCTTGACCTATGACCTTGACCTCGGATTTTTTCGAATGTGCTACTGCTTCTCGATGAGACGAACACAGTGGTGGCCGAAATTTTCCGATAGCTCCAAAAATGAAGATTTTATAGGGTACGGGGACTAAAATTAACGTTTAAAGTGACCTTGACCTTGACCTATGACCTTGACCTCGGATTTTTTCGAATGTGCTACTGCTTCTCGATCAGACGAACACAGTGGTGGCCGAAATTTTCAAATCGGACCATAAACAAAGATTCTACAGGGTACGGGGACTAAAATTAACGTTTAAAGTGACCTTGACCTTGACCTATGACCTTGACCTCGGATTTTTTCGAATGTGCTACTGCTTCTCGATGAGACGAACACAGTGGTGGCCAAAATTTTTAAATCGGACCATAAACAAAGATTCTACAGGGTACGGGGACTAAAATTAACGTTTAAAGTGACCTTGACCTTGACCTATGACCTTGACCTCGGATTTTTTCAAATGTGCTACTGCTTCTCGATGAGACGAACACAGTGGTGGCCGAAATTTTTCGATAGCTCCAAAAATGAAGATTTTATAGGGTACGGCGATATTTAAAGTGACCTTGACCTTGACCTATGACCTTGACCTCGGATTTTTTTGAATGTGCTACTGCTTCTCGATGAGACGAACACACTGGTGGTCGAATTTTTCAAATCGGACCATAAACAAAGATTCTACAGGGTACGGGGACTAAAATTAACGTTTAAAGTGACCTTGACCTTGACCTATGACCTTGACCTCGGATTTTTTCGAATGTGCTACTGCTTCTCGATGAGACGAACACAGTGGTGGCCAAAATTTTTAAATCGGACCATAAACAAAGATTCTACAGGGTACGGGGACTAAAATTAACGTTTAAAGTGACCTTGACCTTGACCTATGACCTTGACCTCGGATTTTTTCGAATGTGCTACTGCTTCTCGATGAGACGAACACAGTGGTGGCCGAAATTTTCAAATCGGACCATAAACAAAGATTCTACAGGGTACGGGGACTAAAATTAACGTTTAAAGTGACCTTGACCTTGACCTATGACCTTGACCTCGGATTTTTTCGAATGTGCTACTGCTTCTCGATGAGACGAACACAGTGGTGGCCGAAATTTTCCGATAGCTCCAAAAATGAAGATTTTATAGGGTACGGGGACTAAAATTAACGTTTAAAGTGACCTTGACCTTGACCTATGACCTTGACCTCGGATTTTTTCGAATGTGCTACTGCTTCTCGATCAGACGAACACAGTGGTGGCCGAAATTTTCAAATCGGACCATAAACAAAGATTCTACAGGGTACGGGGACTAAAATTAACGTTTAAAGTGACCTTGACCTTGACCTATGACCTTGACCTCGGATTTTTTCGAATGTGCTACTGCTTCTCGATGAGACGAACACAGTGGTGGCCAAAATTTTTAAATCGGACCATAAACAAAGATTCTACAGGGTACGGGGACTAAAATTAACGTTTAAAGTGACCTTGACCTTGACCTATGACCTTGACCTCGGATTTTTTCAAATGTGCTACTGCTTCTCGATGAGACGAACACAGTGGTGGCCGAAATTTTTCGATAGCTCCAAAAATGAAGATTTTATAGGGTACGGCGATATTTAAAGTGACCTTGACCTTGACCTATGACCTTGACCTCGGATTTTTTTGAATGTGCTACTGCTTCTCGATGAGACGAACACACTGGTGGTCGAATTTTTCAAATCGGACCATAAACAAAGATTCTACAGGGTACGCAGTATTTTGACCTCTCAAGGTCAAACGGTTTGACCTAGGATAAAAAGGTCACCATTTTCGAACTCAGCGTGCCATGGGCTATCTGTATGCCAATTTCGAGCGAAATCATTACTCGAATTTGAATCCGAATACGAATACGACGCTAACTTTATGGACATGTCAGTCGCCGGGCCGGGCCGAGCGCGTTACCTATGCCGGCGCCAGTGTTGCCAGCAGGGTTTCGGAGTCGTGGTAGTGCTCTTCCGACTCCGACTCCGACTCCGACTCCGGGCTCCTGTCCGACTCCGACTCCGACTCCGACTCCGACTCCGACTCCGACTCCGGGTCTGATACAAAGGGCAATGGTGGCTACTGGCTGCCAAAATTCCGCGTGACATGACGCACCATGTTAGGTCTACAGGGTGTCGCTTCTGCTAAGTGCCCATTCATTGTAACCACCGTCTGTGCCGACGACGGCCTCGACGCATGGGCGGAAACGCCTGCGGGTTTTGACGATGCAGGACATTTCCTGTCCTCCCATGCTGTCATGATGCGAGTCTTCAGCGACTCCAGGCTGGGATGAGAGGTGGCCTAGAGCTTATCCTGCAAAACGCGTAGCATGCCTTAGTCGAGCGGGTTAAAGGAAAAGGGCCACCTTCGTGAAATATGAAGATATCGCTGTTTTTCATTTTGACATTATTATTTTTCATTTTCTTTTTAAAACTGGTGCCAGAAGTGCACAATTCGCGAAAAAGTATTTAAAACTATTTAACATATTGGTACTATGTTGATACTCTCTACGGCACCTACTGTATGATGGCATAGCGATGACGTCACACTCAAGCCAATCAGCGTTCAGAAGACAGACTCGTCGGATTGTGTCAGATAAGCTGATTGGTTAAAGCTGAGCTGGTTGGAGCTGATTGGTAAAAAACCAAAACCTCGGAGCGGGTGGCTGTATTGTCGGATAAGAACGCATTCCTGGGATAAGGACGCATTCCTGGCGTATTTTCTTTTAAAATTACCGATAACTACGAATGGAGGCCGAAATCGGCCGTAAGGAGGTAGACAGCCAGGTTTTCGGACACGGGCTACAAGATGGCTATCTCAGTTTCAATCCCCATGTTAAAGGTGGCCCTTTTCCTTTAAGGCTGGGATAATAAGGTGGTCTAATCTCATTTCACCACGGTGATCTGGTCCGCCAAGCTCCTCTGTCAGTTTGGTTTGGACGGCAGCGACGTTGTTGGAGGGCGCTCCGTGCTGTTGAAGTGCGAAATGACCCTTAGGGCAAGTCGCCTTGATTGTCGTATCCAGGAACCCCTCGTGGACCAGCCTGTCAGTCATTTATTTGACCTTGACGAAGATGATGGAACATTTGTGTCCATCAGACCCCAGATTATCTTCGATTGCCGCTGAAATGCTGCTTCAGTCTCAGCAGCTTTGGCATACCGTGGTTGTAACTGATTGAGAATATTTTCTAAGAAATTTCCGATCCGGAATGCACATTTGCCTGCTCAACCGTTCGCCGGGAAACGCCGCATCGCGCTGCAACTCGCGCCTCGCTCAAGCCGCACCGGGCCCCCGCGCGCAGGCTCTCAGCGACAAGGCGCATCTTCGCCCATATACCTAGCACTGAAAACGGTTTCAAGGTCATATTTACGCGACCCCTAGCTGAGCGGTGAACGAGGGGGGGGGGGGGTCATATCTGCCGTGATTGGTTGAAAGTCCAATAATCACAGCGCACGTTAGACGACGTCCAAAAGAGGCGCCAGAACTTTCCGGACACCCTGTTCGCGCACCGGGAGATCGCTCCGGTGTCGTTCATGCGGTCACCTTTTCTCCCACGTGCAGACGCAGCTGAATCCTTAGAGACCAGCGGCCGGCGGCCTAGCTTGGAAACCCGCCGAGAAGCACGAGTGTGGCCGCATCATGACCATGGGCATCGCCATCATGTCGGTCTGTGTTTGTGTTAGGCACTTTTTGAAGTGATAAAAGAAGAAATTAAATTTGTCATTAAGTCTTTGAGACACTGGATAGTAGAAGTTATAACGCGAATACAAAATGCTTGCTTACTAAATTATGACATAACTTGAAATTTGTAAGATGCAATGTTAGCTTTTCAGAACAAAAACAAGATGTGTGAAAAAATAACTTGTTTGTGATCACCGGAAGCGAATTTTGCCATGGGGCCACTGGTTAAAAACAACTGAAAAGTGATAGCACGGATTTTATACTTCAGTTAACTTTCCGGAGTCGGAGTCGAGGCAGCTGGACCGACTCCGACTCCGACTCCGACTCCTGGCTGCTTGCCACGACTCCGGGCGACTCCGACTCCGACTCCGACTCCGACTCCGAAACCCTGGTATGTCCGGCGCTCAGACTGCTGCCAGATGGTGTCGGCAGGGCTGCCAAATGTCGCCGTCATCACCCGGAGGTCGGTGTGACCGCTGCCAACTGTGTGGTCAACGCGGCGTGGTCGGTTGAGCCGGTGAACGGAGTGGTCGTGGGGTGATTATGGGGCGGGACGGGGAACCGCGGTGTGGGGTGGTACCTATGTCACGGACCTGTCAGCGCTCAACCAGCTGGGTGGTGTAAGGAATGCGGCGGTGGGATGAGACCTTCGTAAACGTCTGCCTTGCTGAATCATTCCACATGTGCTGCGTTACCTTAGCGCTATATGTTGGACTTTAAATACAACATAGGCGCTATTTCTGTGTTCGAAAATCAGTCGATTTTCTGGACCAGATGCCACCGTTATTTTTCACGCCTCAATATCGAGCCTCGCTAGGTGGGCGTGACTCCACTCCTTCGTAACGCCTCCGCTGGTCCGCAACGTAACGGCGCTCCCCGTGACGGCCCCGGGCCCGTAACGCTGTCTGACGCCCTCTGACGGTCCGTGACGATCTGGTTCACGACCATTAGTTGCGGGCAGGTGGCGGCGTGGACCGATTTAGCCGGCGTTTTTATCACGCCACAATGGGGCCGTCTGCCGGCTGGGCCTGTCTCTGTGACCCCAGAGGGGTAGGGTGAAGAGCAGTGTCCCCGGTAGAAAAACAAAGAGGTCCGTGTCTGCTGAAAGATAAAAGGACGTCCCTGGTTGATCGTGCTAGCGATGTCAGCTCTCTTTGCAGAGAGTTGGCTCGTCAGTGAATCATGAGTGACATCTCGGTCAAAGAAGTCGTTCTGAAGTTGAGCTCTATCCGGTTGAAGACTGGGGCGGTTGTGTGGGTCGGTGCTTGGCGCCCTGGCTCACTGGCAGTGACTGATGCGCCTGCTGCATGGTGATGTATGTGATATTTGCCCGGCCTCGGCCCGGGATGGACCCTGTGATGGATCGATCGAGACCGGTTGTTAGGGCGGTAAAAGACGGAACATTATCGGTCTGATAGGGGCTCGCCTGCGCGGTCGAGATGCTCTCTTTTGGAGGACTGGAATTAAAGGCTCGTCCGGTGATCGCAGTTGATCCCCCTGACCCGACGTTTCTGTAACGGACGACTGATCGAGAGCGATTGCCGCACATCCTCGCTGAGTCGGGTGATTCAGTCCCGAATTGCTCTTGTTTTTCTCTTCAATAACTCATAATTACATATGTTAGCCGCCAATCGGCGAATCTACTCGGATTAGGGTCTCAGACTTCTGCATTTGATCGTAAGATGATCCAGATGGAACACCATGCTTCCATACCGTCGCCGATGTTCATAAAAACAACATAAAATTCCCGCTCGCAGCGGTGCATTACGTTATGAAACCACCACACGGCTGTGTTGATTCACGCCCCTCTCATGTCTAGACCGATACAGGGTGCGTTTGGGTGCGCCATACTCGTCACCAGACTTGTGTTTACAATCCGTGCGTCCCCCTCTCTTCTCTCAGCGCCCCCGTTTGTGCCGTGTGTGCCGGACGCTCTGGGTCGAGTTGAACAGCTGCCGCGTACTATGGGACGCTGCTCCCCTAGTTCGCATTCCGTCCCCCTCCTCATCCCCACTGCCACGGACGCCCCCCTTCCCGAAATTCCCACCGGCGCATCGTTGACCCCTCTCATCAGTCCTTCTGCCTTTGTTTAGTTGATTAAAGAGGAGTCAGACTGGACATCGTCGAGGTTTTCGCTATTTTTACACCTTCGCTACTGATGGCTGGCATTATCATCGATGCCGCGACAAGCTTCATCAGAGGCCGTTTAGCATCAGTGGCGGTCAACTGATGTGGCTCCCGCCCCTCTCTCGCTCCAGTCTTGTCGCATCCGCGGGGGCCGGCTCGTGTCAGCCAGAACAGAGGCAGCGGCAGCAACCACAACAAACAGTAATTAGTGCCAATGTCAGCCGGGGACGGCAGGGCGACAGCGGCCGGGCGGTCCGCTGACAGGTCACAACTGGCCGAAACACCGACTGCCGGTGTGACAGATTGACAGTTCACAACTGGCCGAAATCGCCGGACTGGGTGTGAACTGTGAAAGATAGACGAGAATGATGTGGGAAGAGCTGGACGTCACAGGCTGGATGCCTGGATTTTGTTGAGTTGGACCAGTGTTGACATGCTTGATGCTTGCCGCTTGGTGCCTGGTTGTGTCCTGGAGAGGTCGGTATTTGACCTGGAGGAAGGCACCTGAAGGTTCAGACAGATGTTTTGCTTGATTAATCAAGGATAAAAATTCACACGCCATCAGATCAACAAAATCGCTCACATGAGACAACTATTGCGAGATTAGTCGAAGTTTGGAAGAAGCTCGCTACCAAGTCTTGGCTCAGAAAGTATTGCGTGATCTCTTCCTGGGGCGTCCGGGCTGACGAATCTCATAACACCCGAAAATGGTAAAAGTTGCCGGTAGTTTCCTGAACTTTGATGTGCTCATGTCCAAGATTTGTACAAGTTAGCCATGGCGTATTGGTCGTTGGAGGGCGGAGTGGGCCAAAATAAACGGGCTGTCGACCAGCTCCGTGAACTTGTCAGACTAAGATGTATTTATCGGCAGTAAACCTTGGGTTCTTTTCACTGCGCGTCGCCGAGTTATCGAATTGTGGTAGTATCAAACTCTGATCAAGATCTACGGTCGGTCAGCTTTTGTGGCTGGGCTTTACAATCGTAAAGACGGCGTTTAAGGTGAACTATTTATGGCCCTGATGAACCTGATGGGCAAATCACTCCAATATTTTCTCCCATATTTAGGTAGCTAATATTCCTCCAACTAGTCTAAGCTTACGGTGCCGTCATTAAACTGCGCTAATGACGTCTTCAGATCACATTGTCCCAAATTTCCGGTAGCCCAAATCGTCATTTCCGCTATAATTCGCGGTTGAGGCACATCATCGACCTATTCTTCCCACGACAGACCCGCAACAGCCGTCTGCGACTCGACAAACCTCGACCCACCGCCGCGAAAGCCCGCTCGGCCCGAGGGCAAACACATCCATTACGTCTCGGTCGTTTTTAAGTAGCGCCGGGTGCTGACGATGTTGATTCGACGCTCGGCAGGCGGCATTTTTCACGTCTGCTGTTCGTGTTTACGCGTGTCGAGAGCGACGCGAGCGGCCGACGGCGGCGCGGTATCGTCTGCGTCGCCAGCGACGCGGCCGCTTGTCACATTGTCGTTGAATCCACTCGACAGACGAAGCGGAGGGCGGTAGACCCTCCGCTGGTTTTTCTGTTCATCCACTGCGCTCCCCGCTATCACTTGCACGCGTCTGAAGTGACGTGAGTCACCGTCTGCTCAACTCTCGGGGCCTTTTCGTAATCCTCGGGTTGGATTAGAGCACCGGTTATCCGAACATGGGGTGCAGGGACACGAGATTGCCAGATTTCGACGGAAATTGTTCGCTTCAGTCATTGCGGCTAAGCACATACTTTTTTGGTGTAAGTATAACTGATAGTGGAGTTTTTTTTTGTGATTCGGCTTGTCGCGTGGCGCTGTCAGTGGATTTGCATGCCATGTCCGAATTCCAGACGAAAAATACGTCATTGTTAATCACAAATGGGGCTGTCCTATATTGGCCCCACTGACCTATAATTTGCTGTTGTGCACAAACCATTTACCATGGACATGCTTTGTTGGTCACCCTGACATGCACCACTACTCATTACTCATGCTGTATTTCGCTGGCTCTTTGTTGTTCGTTTTGTTTCCGTTACCTGTCTCATTTATTTTCAATATCATTTCACTCTTTGTTCATTTCCTTCACTTGTCCCACCCAATTTCGCTTTACTGCGTTGTAGTTTCCGAAATTATCCCTTTGGCGACGACCTACCTCTACTCCGGGCCTGGCCTCCTTTTAATTCTTGAGTCTTATCATCTCCTCCGACTCGCCTCCTATTCAGCGCTCCATCCCTCACTCCCCACCCTTCAACTGCTTCGTCAGCACTCAGCTCCAAATCCAGTATCGTTCCGGCCGACTTTACGAGACTCGTATGTGTGGCTCGTGGCTTCTCACACGTCCTTCTCTCCGCGAGACAAAAACTCTTCGTCTCTCATTGGACACCGACGGACCGCGACGATGCGGCTACATCGACGTTTTTATCTCCCCGTCGGCCCCGACACACACCATCGTCGGCCTCGACGCGTCGCTCGGCCGGCGACGTGGCCTACTTTTTGGTCTTTGTCTCCGGACAGTGGTCGGCGTCGTGGCTCAGGGAAGCACTGTGACAAAGCCGATTTGGTCAATGTTTTCGTCCAATCCAGATTTATGATATAGTGCTTTGTACGTAGGTATACTAATAAAAATTTGCCTTTTGTTTTTGTTTCACCATTTCTACTTCCTTGTTCCCTGTTAAGTTCTCAGATGCATGATACTATTCTTCCTTTTAATGATATCTTCCTTTTATCTTACATCATATACGAATTATCTTCCTTTTACGTTGGTGCCCGACCGCTGATATATCCTTCCGCCGCCTCCCTCTACTGGACTGTAACTCCTTTACTGGACTGCGATTCCTCACAACCCGTCTGCCGCGGCTAATGCCTACCATGGACGCTGCTCTGTCGCTGTCACCCCGCCTATCTGGGTCTCGGTCACTGCTGCCCTATCTACCGTGGCATCCATCTCTTCCGTCCATTAGTGCTAGCCTGTTGGGCTCTCTGCCTCTGTTTTTCGTTCCCGCAGTCGTGCTGTGCCTATCCTGTTTGTTTCTCTGTCTCGCCATTTCCTCTGTCTATCGAGCGCACACTTTGACCTTTATTTTTTGCCTCTGGCTCTTATTCCCTCTGCGATGGTTCTCGGATTGCACACGTTTTTGTTTGCTCACTGCGATTCCCTTGGGAGAGCTCTGCTTAGTTGGTTTCCTTTTATCCAGCCAGATATGCCTATAGAAGTCCAGATTCCCGCTACTAGATGAAAATATATTTTCCATGATTTTGCATCTACTCTGCTTTACACATTCATTTCATCTCTGCTTTATGTTTTGTTATGCCATTGCATTTACGTAATACGGGCAGGCAAGGAAGGGTCAGCCATTTTAATTTCGCAACGCGAACTCCTGAACTCCAAGAGCTGGCTAGATATGTGGAATGTTTTGGAGGTTGCCCACGATATAACTATTTCCGGGGCGACTGTGATATTTCACTTCTGCTTTGAATGACCGTTCCTGTTTCGCTAGATGCTATCCACCGCGTCGTGACCTGAGAAATCGCTGTTTGATATTGTTCTTGGCAGCGCGCGGGGATATCAAGATGACAGGTGACCGCACGTGAGGACTAATTAATCAATTATCATTTTTCACCCTGTCCAATTTCCCTAACGGCCCAGCGATGAGTAGTCGGGTGCCTCTAGAGTAGGCCCGCTGGTCGGATGATGCTTTTTTGCTAGCCCGGCTAATCTGTGTATTGATTATTCAATCAATGTTTTCCGCTCGATGTCGGTATGACCAGCTGACTGAAAAATGATCATTAGGCACGGCTCCTGATCACAATATCAGGGAATGAATGGCATGCTGGCATTTGTAATTCACCATTTTTCATTTGATAATTTTATTTTTTCGCAATACAAAATGGCTTGGCTTTAACACGAACAATTTTTGCGGTTCTCCTACATCGTTTCTTTCTGCTATCGCGAACGAAAAATGAGTGCATCAGTTTATCACGGTAAATTTCAGCATCTCTGATGACCATGGGGTCACGGTCACGGAAGACATCGTTTCCATAGCGATCTGGAGAACTCTAACTCGCAGATGACGACATGGAGTTGGGTTAGTTTCCAAGAACCATTAAGCATTATCTGACTAGTCAGCCACGGCTCGCTCTCGTTGGCTGACACTCTAACCCCTCTCCCCTCTCCTCTGTCCCTCTGTCCGTATATACTTCCATGACTGGACCGGCGCGGCGCGCCGGCCAGGCTCTCCCTTTCAATACGCTCCCACGGATGTCAAACGGCCTCATCGGACCGGGAGCGGGAACAGATGGGGATAGACAGGAACAGATGGGAATACACACCAGCCGACGGGGTTCTCCCCAATGGGAACACGAGTGTCTTCGTCAAACCTCGTTCGAAATTCACTCGTTCTTCTCCCGAAGTCGTATTCTGATCACCATCCCACATCTGCATCCTGTCTCCGATCAGCGAGCTCGTAAAACCGCTGGAAAGCCATTTCCTCAAAGCGTTGCCACAATTTATGAGGACAGATTATTTTCGAGGCCGGTTTCCCGGGCCCGCTGCTAATCTGTGGTGTGGAGACGACGTCCTCGTGGGGCGATCGCTAATCCTAGACGACAGCTGCTCTGTCGCCAGTGCGGGGACGCCCGTGTTTCATTGACTTGGTTTACTACTTCCCGCTGAGGTTGATGTCGAAAAGGGTGTGGCGATTTGAAAGGGAGTTTTTTTGCCGTGGTGTGTTTTTGAATTTTTCGAGATTATCAGAGTTGTTGCTTGGAAGACAGAGGTCACAAGTCAGATCAGAGAGAGGCAGGAAGTAACAATTCCCCGCCTCGTTTTTCCTTTTCGAATTCGCATATCTAGAGCATGCGTTTTTAGCACCTATGGTAGGTGCATGCATGCCTACGTAAAATATAATTGTGACTATGACAAATCCTGTAGCGTGCATCATGCCTAACATCAGCCCCTCGTTGTTTCACTCCCCTAGTCCCCTGACCCGACCCCTCTACCCATCCATCTATCCAGGTGTGCCGACTGGGGGGCGTGTTTGGTAATGTATAGGGACGCCGGGGGGCAGGAGATCTATGTGACGGGACCCAGGACGTGAAAAAATGGCAACTGGAGCGTTCCCAGCCGGGAGGAGTAGTGCTCGTGGAGGTCGGAGTCAGGTCGATAGGTTGGCTTTGTCGATTACAGGAGGGTTGCCGAGTTTGTTTTATGGATATGTTGATGAAGAGCTCATGAAAGCTTTTCAAACTGCTGTTGGACCATGTTGGACTCTGATGTCTGCTTTGATCTTTTTATAGATCGCGTGAGAGTATATTTTTACTTTTTCAATTGCGCATGTGGAGATGAATCGTGAAGGCCCTTCAGCGTGGCCGCATGGACTGTTTAACATATTGCGAACATGGGATTTTAACTCATTTCTCTCTTAGTCTAAAACTGCGACCTCCTCGTCCCAGGTGTTCCGTTTCTTTCGCGGCCGCTCGCTGCCACACCATCCCTCTGCCTCGTGCGGGCTGTGGCAGTGTGCCGCCCCGCCACCCATCGGTGGTCTCCCTCTTCCTCTCCCCACCCTCCCCCTCCGCCGCCCCCCCCCCCCCCGCCCCGCCCCTCCCCAGGTCTCCTCCTCGCTCGGCCGACCAAGCCCGGAGGGAAGTGGTCGCTTCCCTGCGGCGCTGACCCCAAGGTCACGGGGGCGGGCCCACGCCGGAAAAGACGACGGTGAGGCACCGCCGGTGCCACACGGCTCGTCGAATATGACCAAGTGATCGCGATGGAGGAAGCGTTCTTCGTGACCATAGTTAATAGTTATCAATGGATAATGACGTTTGTATTTGCATTACCTAATTAGACGTTTCGGATTGCGTTATGACTTTTTCATTGCAGAATTCGAAACGTTTTCCGTACAGATCGGTTGACCAATTACATATTTAGATCAATTTCTTTGGTGGGTCTGTGGTGTTATTCGCAACAAGCACTGCTTAGCGGGGCCCAAAGCCTTTCGGACATTTTTTATTTAAGAAATTCGTCTATTCGGACAAAATTTATTTTAAAAAGTGTAGCAGACCGGCATGGAGTAGTGTGCCCATGAAATCATCTTTCAATTTGGTAACTTTGTGCCCTTGCTTTCTACCATGGCAATTAATTTATCGGAACAGGCTGCTTTTGATGCCGGACTATTTATGGGCGGTGGAATTGTGGTCAGTCACCCCTGGACGCTGTTGGTCGATGAGGTCTGACGACTGGTTGACCACCCCTGCCTTATGGTGGAACGTTGGAACACTTGACAGCAGTAGAGCGAGCGAGACTAATTAAATCAGGACACACGTAATTAAATGTAGGAACGTATGCAGTACTAGTGGAATACCTCAAGCAAGGTATTGTACAGACTAAAGCCGTGTAAAAACTGTTATCTAAATCTGGTTATCAAATGCAAGATGCGTCACTGCCGGTCAATAACGTCATGGTTTAGTGCTACAGATCACACGCTTTTCATTATCCCCTCAAGCACAATTTTCCACGAAACTCCTCCCTCTATGTAGAACTCTAGTCAACTTCTGCACAAATCTTCCCTTATCCGTTTCATAAACCCCACAACAGTCAGGCTGTATCCTAACCTCATCAGTCACCGCCCTTCATTGAACCCTTACATATAGCATAACTCACGCCACCACATCACCTGCCTTTCGCCTCACGCCTCTGACCACTCGTCACAACCCTTGTGCCACATCCCACAACCCTCATGCCACATGCAGCCACTGGGCGATTGTCACGGACCGCCGGGCGTCGTGTCACGCGCCGCAGCTCTCACGACTGCCTGTCTTAGCTCACCGAGCCGTGGTGAACTCACGACTCACGACCGGTAGCGTGATGAATTCACGACTGGTAACGACCTCGCTCACGAACTGTCTCGGGCTGGAAAGGCTGGATTGATGATTTGGGAAATCGGACTGGCGGTAATCGGGCTTGAGTAATTTATAGCGAACTTAATATCATTTATGAAGGAAAAAGTGATGCTTCGTACCCGGTCTTGCCAATTCTACCTCGTTTTGTCCATTGCTGTCCACTATTAAGTGCTGACTAATTTCGTTTTACTATCGAGTTTTTATTTTTGTTTTTAATTGTGTGGTTGGTTCCGTTACGTGTCGTAGCCTGTCTGTTAAAATCCCCTTTATGAGTCACTGCTCAAAAGCGCATCATCCCTGTTTACAAGCCGCGCTGGTCTAGTGATTTAAATGTCGGCTCATGAGTAGTTAAAAACAAACTCAACACAGGTTAGTTATGTGTGTGCATAATTAATGGATCATGTTTGCCGCACATGATGGTTTGGCGGGTATCACGCAGGTTTTATGTGATATTTTCATGATCACCGGCCGTAGCGCTCCCCCTGTTCATGTGGAGTTAGTGCCACCATGGCCTAAATAATTAGACGTGCTAGTTTGGACGTCAGATCGATACCTACTACATAAACTCGATGCTGATAATTAGCCTAAAATGTGAAAAATGTGGCATACGCGTCACAGTCACTGTTTATCCCCTCGATACATTCTTCACTCCGCCTCATCTCCCTGTGATTGATTACCAAAACGCCCGAGGCGTCTCGAACTGATGACGCCACGCGCCATTGCCGGGGCGGATGACGGCGCGCCGGTGACGACGGATGGCCTGCCGTTCCCCGGTGGCGCCTAATTGGTGGTCCCGCCGGCCCGGCCCGGCCCGGCCCGTCGCGCAAAGTCGATTTCGACGGACGGACGGCGTGGTCTCGTCTGTGATGGTTTAGAGCCTGAGTTCTGTGATGAAGCACAGATATTGGATGATGTAGGTTGGATTTCGTAGGAAGTTCAGTGAAGTGAAGCCCGTCTGATCAATAAGCTGTTGATCCATCACCGGTGCTTCGGGGCATATTGTCTAGAGATATGTTTCTGTAGTCTTTCATGTTTTGCTCTTCCGACTACTAAAATCATTTTCGAGAATTTGGATCTTGAGGTTAGAGCGTCACTCACTTTCATAAAATGCTCTCGATGGTACAACAACTCCTGGCTCGCTCCGAGCTCAGCCCCAATCCACCCAGTCTATGCACCAACACGTGGGTCTTCATGCACCCCTACCTTTCCCCTTCCCCTCCCCTGCCGCCCGGCGTGTGCCCGATTGCAACGGTGTCGGCTTTCGGCAGGGCTGGAGGGGGGACGTTAGGGGACGCCCACCATCCCCCTGCCACCGACAGCGTATCGAGTCGGCCGCACGCCGCGCCTTTAATCATGCCCCTCTGTGCCCTGTCCGGTCCCCTCGTGTCAGTGGAAGCCCTGCTGGCGTCCCCTGGCCCCCTGCGACTCCCCTCGGATGTCTAACCCCCTCCTCGTCCCTTCGGAAGCTTTTTCCCTGATCTCTGCTGCAAACTGCACCTTGTTGCCATAACGACGTGACGCGTTGCCATAGTTACGCTCACGCTATGTTGCAGCACCTGCAAGCAGGTGGGCTTTTATGGTATGTTGCGTGCAATGTCACATCGTGTGGACATTTGTCAACTTTCCCGCTGGAAAGCCGGAAGCTGCAACGGAAATCGATACCACTGGGTGGGATTTTAAAAGGCTCAGGAGATTTTGTTCCCGCTGTCGACCATCTCACATTTGTGTTTTCGTTTATCGTTACGGGACTGCTTGCAGCCTTTGGGGAACTCGAAATTGACCATGGCAAATGTAATTACTACCAGCTAGGTTGTCATATCATGGGTACCCTTTCCCTGCTATCTTTTCACCTCTCGCGCGTCAAAACATGAACCTCTAGGCAGCCAAATGTGGTCCGCGACCCCACGGGCAATATGGGTAGAACCTCAAAAATGTTACCCTGGGGACGCATTGGTCCCTGGATGTGGTCCTCTGCCGGACCACACCATGAGGCGCCCCCAATGGCTGTTGCCGGGAGACCCCTATATATGGCCTTGGACAGCCCTATATCCGCCGGACTGTTGGTATAAACCATGCCCAGCTCTGCGGCGCTGGCCCAGTGTCGATCGATGGCTAATAATGTGCTAATGCCGCGCAGACGCTCCCAATTTCCATTAACCCTGCTGGGCCACGGTCAGTAGCCCGAGCCGTGTTAGATACGTGCTACGGGGAGCCGGGGTCAGACCGGAGCTCATTCCAAAGGGATTTCAGCTAGTCAGCCCCTTGGAACTTCGCTTCTTTGTAGGTCACGGCTTACGAGCGGTGAGAGACATGGTGTATTAATTTTTGTGTTTTCTCATCAAGAATCGCACGGGAAAGACTAAAGAGTCCCTCAGACTTCCTCCCTGTTCAGAAAATGTCTGTTCTAATCTCAGTCATTGGCCACACTATGCCGCCGCCTGTGTCCCGGCGAGATGGGGAGGTCCGGTCAGCGACAGCACAGGATGGAAACCTTAGCTGTCTCCGTCCGGGTGAAACATTCAGCTGTTCTGTCAGTAGGTGCTGTCTAGTGACAATTTATAGCTGGACCCGATGGCGGGAGGTCTCGGACGGTACGGCGTGGTGTGGGGTCCTGTGGGACTCCTTGGGACCTATTTCCGTGTCTTGGTGTCCAGGGACCAACTGGGAACAACATAAGAAGCGGTTGTCAACTGCGGAGATTGATTATAATGGAGTTTACTCTTGACATGTTTAACACAGCATGATTCGCTCGAATTCTTTGATGTCCTGTGTTAAGTTTGAATGACAACCAGCTGTGATTGGTGTGGTTTCGATTAAATGTGTATCCGTGTGTAATGTGTATCCGGACATTTTGGGATAATAAATGATGCAAATGACTGGTTTTTCCGAACTTGCACTGGGCTCAGCAGTGTGGTCAGTCAGTCCAATAAAGGCGTCCATTACGGTCTGTCTGGTACGTCCAAATCTTTTCAGGTTTAGTTAACACTGCAATTGCACTGAAAGCCCCCTGTAAGCTAGATTCGACAGAACTGCATCGATCTTAGTTCACCCAAAGTCCGGGAGATAACGGTTTGAGCTCTTGGAAGCCTTTGAGCATGCATTCCTCCGGCTGCGCCCGTATGTATCCCGTACCCAGCTGCCCCCTCCCCCGAGCCTCGAGTTTCGCGCAACTCCCTGAAACCGCTCAACCGGGACCGTCAGCTGGAAGTTCGGGATCAATACCGCCCGGGTGGCCCCCATGGCGGCCTTTTTGCACCTCGGGACGCTCTCACAAAAACGGTGCGCAAACAGTGGTCCGCGCTGACTGTCTGCGGCGGGCGGGCCGCGCTCTCTGCCTCGTCAGGCACGCGACGCCGCGATCTCGGCTGAGGGGAGGGGCAGCGACGTCCCCGACGGCTCCGACGCGTCGGACGCGTCGGACGGACGGCCGGCCTCCGCCGCCGCGGCGCCGGCCGACGAGGGTCGGCTGTGACCGCGGCCGCCGCCCGGGGGAGGGGGAGGCCGGGGGTGGGGGTGATGTGGGTGATAGCGGTGTGAGGGATGGGTTGTTGGTGCGCCCCGGTCACACGTGCCCCTGGAATGCAGCCCGGAATAGCGGCTGCCCCTAGGTGTTGGTCAGCGCGGGTCGAAGGTCAGCGGCGGGGTGTCAGCTGGGGCGGAGGTTAGGGTGCTGCCTGAGTGCTAATGAGTAACCAAGGCGAGAGCTTTGAAACAATTTATTAGGGCTCTGCGCATTCCTCAGTGGGACCTTTGTGCTTCAAACATTGCTGATGAATGTAAGGTGTTAGTCCTACTGATAAACAGGATGCATTTCAATGCAGTGATGTTTGCTCTTTTTCAACTTCGATGTCGCCTGCCACAGAGGTGGAGCTTTTTGTTTTTCATTGGGGTTGCAGTTTGCCGGAGCCCAGGGTATACCCCCACCAAAACCTGAAAAGTCCCCGGATTCGGCCCACTATTTTTCGGGAGGGGCCCACATTTTCATTTACAAAAAAAAATAATAAAATAAAAGTGGTCCATCTCCAGGGAGAGACGGCTGACCCTGTCGTCCCTCCATTGGCTATGTGCCTGGTTGTAGGTACTCGGGTATCGCCACCATGGTCGTGGCCATAGGCGGCGGAACGGGGAAGGCACCGGGGCACCGTGACCCCCTTTGATTTTGACATTTTAACATTAGCCCTATGGGCATTGCATGGAAAGAATGGGACCAAAAGTCGGCAGTGTCCCCCCTTAATTGAGGGTGTTCCGCCGCTACTGGCCGTGGCGATTCGGAAACGGTAGGTAAAAGCCCCAAATCACAGTCCCTATGAATACTTGTTTCTTTCCACATTTGACACAAACATTACTCAGTATTGGAGCAAGGTTCTTTCCCTACGAGTAACAATTTAAAGGTAGTGTGCCAGCTTTCCTGGACCGTAAGGAGTTAATGGCCCAGATAAGGAGAACCGGATTTTTAGAACTTATCCATACCTTCAAAACTCATGGAAACGTCTTAAATTCTTCAAATTTTGAGTACCTCAGTGCGAAATTCGCCCCGACGGGTTGTCGGTCGTACCCCAACCACATTTCACACCACTATGAACAATAAATGCACACACTGAAATCGCTATTACCGATATGCTCATCCAATCAAGTTTCGATAAACCCGTTCATCATCATCTCCTGCGGATTCGAACACGCCTGTTAGGTGGTGCGGTAGACCGCGCCCAAAGCCAGGGCCCCGGTAACGTGAGGTAGCCGAGTCGGGGCAGCGTGCGCTGACCCAAGCCGGGGCCGCGCGTCCTCCCGGTGTCATGTGATAGCCCGGGGCTGCCCGCGGGGATGCGGTAGACCGCGCCCAAAGCTGCGGCCCCGGCTTGGGTCAGCGCACGCTGCCCCGACTCGGCTACCTCACGTTACCGGGGCCCTGGCTTTGGGCGCGGCTTCTGCTCATACTTTGTGGTGCGGTGGTGGTGCGTCGGGCCGCGCGCTCTGACTTCGGCCAAGAAAAATGCGTCAGCTGATCATTGTCATTTCTGACACTTGCGTGTGGTGAAATGGGGTCATAACTTAAGAGACGGCTTTTTCATATCAATTATTTTACATAAAATCATATTTCAAACCATAAATAATGTTCGACAGCCAAATAAAAGAAACAATACCAATACAGGCTTACAGTTTAAACCCTCGCCGGACCTATTGGTTTTCTACATACGCGCCGGCCGAGGGGGGGGGGGGCGGGTACGACCCCCTCCCTCGCCGTTTCGCCCCTGGTGGAGCTAGCGCGTCGCGGAAAAAACGAGCGTGTGCGCCGTTACGAGACGCAGAGATTGGTACCCGATTTTAAGGTCCTAGGTCAACCGGTGACCTCTGAGGTCAGGTCAAATGCCCCAGGGTACGGTTCAGTTTTTGGTGAATAGCTTCGCCAAAAACGGCCGCAGAGCCGCGATTTTGGCAGCATCGTGTTCGCCTCACTCAGGCGCGTCGAATGATATACTTTTTGTCCGGGTCAGGTCAACTTGGGGTGTTGACCTCAGGTCAAGGTCAGGTCAGCACCCCCAGGTCACGAAGTTGGTCGAAAGAGGTCATGTCGCATATCATTCGATTCGGCAGGTCTTCCTGAGTCCATTGGTGGCTTTCTCGACTCGCTAGCTCAATTTGATCAAGAGTTATTGACGAAAAACTAATATGACCTTGATGACGTCATAAATGACGTCACGCAAGGTCAACATTGCAAAAGTGACGCATCTAACCTTGCAAGGAGTGCCTCAAATCACGATTCTGTGTGCTTGAGATAGTTGGAGATCGTTCCCGGCGCTAGAATAGCAGTTTTCATTTTTCCCCATTGACTTATAATGGTGAGGTCACGAAAATGACCTGACCTCATATGACCTTTAGGAAAAATCCGAGATATAGAGGATTCTTCATGGCTCCGAGTGGAAGATAAGGATATCTTTTCCAAGCGGGTTACTGAAAAACCGAGCGACGAAGGAGCGAGGTTTTTCTGTAACACGCGAGGAAAAGATATCCGATCTTCCACGAGTGAGCCATGAGGAATCCTATATCTTTCTATGTTGAGGTTTATTCTTAATTAATAATATATTATATTTAAATGCATTCATCTATGTAAAAATAGATTCAGAGTAGTTTGTTCTTATTTCATAAGTTTCATCCATAAACAACCATTAAAAATGTCGTTCGGTTATTGACCCATCATCACATGCTTGATTTTTCGCTATGAACCCTCGAGACCTTATCTTTGCATCTCAGAGGGATGCAGATATAACAAATTCTTATCTTTGCATCTCAGAGGAGTGCGAGATAGAAATATCCCTGCACTGAAGACACAATGGCAAATAAACCTCAACTAGAAAGATATTACGGAGCGAGCGAAGCGAGCGGAGTCTCATACTGAATTAAGGGAAAATCCTGAGTATGAGCGGCCGGCCGGCCGGCCGGCCGGCCGTGGGGACGCTCTTCAAAAGCTAATATCTTAGGAACGGGACATCCGATTGACAAGCGGTCTTCTTTTCTGAATGTCACTTGGACGTAAAAGTTCTGTGGTGTGATGGCCACCATGCGTTCCTGCCAACCACCGCACGTGGCGCGTGGTAAAGTTGGACATTTTTTAAGAACCCCCAAAATTGCAACCTCAATAACAGCACAACGGTTGGGCCGATTGAATTGAAACTCGGTACACAGTTAGGTCTCCATCAGATAATTCATCTGCATGTGTTAAGGTTGGGGTGCTACAGCACGTGCGCACGTGCAAGGGGCGCTCCCAGATCTCGAGAACGGCTGGGCCGATTGCACTCAAATTTGGTACACGGTTGGGGACCAGTTAGTAGGGTGCCGTGCAAAAGTCAGTTTGGACCCCGCTTGCACGTGCGCACGTGCAGTGTGCCGCTTCCAGATCTCGAAAACGGCTAGGCCGATTGCGTTGAAATTTGGCACATCGCTAAAGACCGGTTAGTAGGGTGCAGTGCACAAGTTAGTTGGAGGTACCCCCTCGCAATTCGCACGTGCAAGGCCCATCCTCTCGCTCGCTCCGTTGGTCGCCCAAAAGGCGTTTTACTGGTCCTAGGAAAAATAAAATGGGAAATCTTTCAAAGGTGGCACACTACCTTTAAGCCACTCGTGGCAATTGATAACGAAGACCTTATCAGGAATACGTTATTTTTAGACTAAAAAACTTAAAACGAGTCCATCTTTGTATATTAATGCCACTGTCGTCTGGAATACGTCTATTACGGAAACAGGTAGTAGAAACCGGAATAGTGACTGATCAGACATGAGATATTTTGCAAACAAGGACAACATACCGAACACAATGCCGCAAAGGAACCTAACACTGGATCTAAATAATCTCAACCTGAGGAAATTAAATAATAAATGCCACAGCCTTTTCATATCACCGAATAGGTACTTCAATTAACTAGATGATCTTCTTTTTTCAACGAGCAAATGTATTATGCATTGTTTGGCGAGTCGTAAACAAAACGCATACTCTTCACAGCCACGATGGCTAGGAACACATAACGGCTTGTCTGTCTGCCCCTGAGACACTGAACGTACACCGATTTTCAGCTAAATCGAAAGACCCCGCCGTTTACCGTTAAAATGTTAATTAGTCGTTAACTCGTTAACGGTGCAAAATATCACCCCAAAGAGGTACATTTTCGGAATCAGCGCATCGAGGAGGCCCTGTACACCGATTTTCAGCTAAATCGAAAGACCCCGCCGTTTCCGGTAAAAATGTTAATTAGCCGTTAACTCGTTAACGGTGCAAAATACCACCACAAAGAGGTGCATTTTCGGAATCAGCGCATCGAGGAGGCCCTGTACACAGATTTTCAGCTAAATCGAAAGACCCCGCCGTTTCTCGTTAAAATGTTAATTAGCCGTTAACTCGTTAACGGTGCAAAATACCACCCCAAAGAGGTACATTTTCGGAATCAGCGCATCGAGGAGGCCCTGTACACCGATTTTCAGCTAAATCGAAAGACCCCGCCGTTTCCCGTTCAAATGTTAATTAGTCGTTAACTCGTTAACGGTGCAAAATACCACCCCAAAGAGGTACATTTTCGGAATCAGCGCATCGAGGAGGCCCTGTACACCGATTTTCAGCTAAATCGAAAGACCGCCCTTTCCGGTTAAAATGTTAATTAGCCGCTAACTCGTTAACGGTGCAAAATACCACCCCAAAGAGGTACATTTTCGGAATCAGCGCATCGAGGAGGCCCTGTACACCGATTTTCAGCTAAATCGAAAGACCCCGCCGTTTCCCGTTAAAATGTTAATTGGTCGTTAACTCGTTAACGGTGCAAAATACCACCCCAAAGAGGCATATTTTCGGAATCAGCGCATCGAGGAGGCCCTGGATACCGATTTTCAGCCAAATCGAAAGACCCCGAAATATGCTGCTGTGAGGCTGATATTCGTTGCTGCTGAATTGACAGACGTCGCCAAAACCTTGCATTTGTATCAGATGCGTCATGTTGGCTTACATGTGATTTAGTTTGCATTCTGTTCGCGAACCTGTCAGTAAGATTATCAGCACTAATTATCGCACAGGATTGGTTTTTATGGTCGTCAACGTTGGTTTTAACTTTTTAAGTGTCGTCATTTTAGCCAAATATTCGTGCTGATTGGTGGTATTGTGCCAACTGACAAAATTGCGAACAGAGTTAGGGTGAAGTCGTATAAGAGTACGCACTTAGTGGATTTCTTGCTCTCATTTGTTTCATATTTGAAAGAAAGAAATTGCAAATAGGGAATATTAAAGTTCATTGAATTAGCCATCAACCCATGGGGCAACGATCCTTCAGCGTAAATGGAAGTGGTCTAAAACTGACATTTTCTGAATCGCTGCACTTGCGTACTCTTACCATATGGGGTGTGTAAGAGTACGCACGCCAGGCGGGTGGAGTACGCAAGCATATGAACACACACGTATGCAGCTTGTACTGTCCAAATGCTTAACTTCAAACTCAGAAGGCATTTAAGTTAATTCTAGTATCAAAAAAGAAAAACATAAAATAAATCTTTCAAGTCTATAAATCAGGAAATAATCATGTCGTGTGTTTCTTAAAAAAATGCACAATCAAAAGGGAGAATAACTCGTATTTGGAAGAATTTCGGGTACGCATCTGCATCACAGTGCTCCATTGATGATATACCTACAAAACAAACGTCATTGAGCGATAGATTAATAATTTTATTTTTCTGTATATTCGATTTAATGTATAATTCTGCGTACTCTTACCCTCCTGAACAGTGCGTCCTCTTACCGTACATGCAATTCGCGCACAAAACAACCCCGAAACGTTGTGCAAAACTTCGCAAACAGAATATTGCACTGCACAGTATTTCCCCAGATAACCTCACAAGTTTCCCCACAACAATCACGGAAATGTACCTTATCTCAACTGCCAAGTATCAAAATTATTGTACCATACCATAATAATATCATAACGCTCGAAAATAATATTCATCGCCTTAAACTCAACAGCGTCGCCGCTCAACGCCCACGTTCCGTTGGTGACAAGCACGCACTGGCGGCTTCATGTCACTTCATGAACTCGACAAACCCGCGTTGCTAAGCAACCGAAACAGCTGATGCGTACTCTTATCGCCCGCGTACTCTTACCCGCCCTTACCCTATAGGTATTTCACTTTAGAAATTTATTTTGATTGTGATAGGTATTTCACTTAGAAATTTATTTTGATTGTGCGTTCTGTGGTCGTTGACACGCAATATTATGGTCAGATTATGGTGATAGAATGCTACATAGGGTGAAGGCTTAGGTTAGGTTAATTCATTTCTGAAGCTTACTGTTTTGTGTCAAACTTTTCATCTATGCTTATCAATTTGATAAGCACAGCCCACAGGTATGAAATATTTAGTGAGAAAACCCAAAAGTACAGTGGCGGATCCAGGGGGGGGGCAAAATGGGCATTTGCCCCTCCCAAACGGCATAATTTTAACATTACGCCTATGGACGAGGCATGGAAAGAATCGATAAATTGTTATGGTTTGCCCCCCCCCCCAAAAAAACAGCTGGGTCCGCCTCTGCAAAAGTATGATGAATGTTATCATTTTTTGCTTCACACTTTCATGTTACATGTTAAGATTTTTTGGAACACTTTCAATATGATTCACTTAGTATGCTTAAGAAGTGTGAAGTGATTAACTTTCATATCATGCTCACTGTCTCAGCGGAATAATATGTTCTTAACAGAGCACTTTCAATGTTTTTAGCATCTGGAATTCAAAAAGATGTCCTAATTTATTGATATCTTCACTTTCTTGATATATCTCAATTATCTGCTTCTGTATGATACATATTTTGTTCATTTTCATGTGTTTCAGGCTGATTCTTAATTTTCCAATGTTGGGGTTGTAGTTTTGCCATTGGGGTTGTACTTTTAAAAATTGGGGTTGTAGCTACAACCACCACAGTATATAAAGTTCCGCATGTGGCCTGCCAGCACCTGCAAATCATTCTGGACACCTTTTTTTGTTAATTGTCAACTAACCGCCTTCTTCCTGTGTCTCCTCGTTTCCTTACGCCTTGTCTGTGGCTCATTTTCGCATTACTGAGCACGTCTCCAGTGGATACAATACAAGTGTGTGGCCGCGGGTGCCGGGGAGGGTGCGGCCGGCTCGCGGGTGCACGGCGGAGGGTGCAGAGACGGATCACTTCCTGGCGGGTAATTATTCCAGTGGAGCGTGCTCGGCGGCAATTGGAGGCGATATTGGAGGCAGCCGCCCCCGCCATTCGTCAGATGCCACTCAGATGCCGTCTCCTGCATGATTTAGCGTGATCGGCGCCGATTTGGCGCGCGCTGGGGAAGACGCCGATCGGGGGAGACTGAGGGAGTTCTGGGGAGGTGGGGAGAGACGCGCCGTATATCGATGTCGGTATCGGCGGCGCCGGCCGGATATTCGGCTCGGTTGGCTGCCAGGCGGGCGGGGGACGGCTAAGAATAGGTGCACGTGTTTATTGGATCGGCTCAGCCGATATCGCCGTTAATCAAACATGGGACACTGCCAGGGACACTGCTGCTCGGCCTCCTGAGCTGGGGTTTCTCGCTAGGAATGGGGAAACAGATTTGGACGGAGTAAAAAACGCACTGCAATGAAAGGCTGATTTTGTACTAATTCAAACACGATTCAATGATTGATATATGTATTATGCGAACGAGAACTAGCAGAAGTGCTGTCTAGAAAAGGCTACGAAACGCTCCTTTATTCTATGCGTAGTTACTCTGCAGGCGGTGGTTATTTGTTGATCAAAACCGGGTCTGTTATGACCTGTTTAGAGCTGAATAGCAGCAGCTGTTGGTGTGCACCGTATGTTGTGAGTTGTGAACATCCTGTGCCTGTGATGTTTATTGCAGTTATTGCCGGGATGTGATTTAGTGCGTGACAGTGGAGTAGTGCCTCGCCAAAACATCCATCATTGAACGAAACAGACTGAGTTGTGAGGGCTCGTGACCTGTACTTATAAATGAGCGCTAGTTGCAAGGGGCTTACACGATATCTAAATCATGATTTATATTCATGGAGTCAGTGAGTGACACCTCTTCTCTCGGTAGCGCGATAGCTTGAGCCGCCGTTGCACGCTACCTCCCCTTCCCCGCGGTCCTCCCGGTGCGTGAACCGCCGGCGGCTCGATGTCGCCCCCTCTGAGTGCCCCCCCCCCCCCTCGGGAGTGGCGCTTTAAATGCCGGGTCACGACACCCATTAGCGGTGCCAATCTTTGATACCCTCGGGCAATGTCGCTCGATAGGGAGGGAGGGGAGGGGTACGGAACATAGGGAATGTTCGGCGGAGCTGCTGGAACTGAGCTGAAACTGCTTCGGGAGGGAGGCAAAGAGATGGAGTAAGCTTCTCAGGACCTTTAGTTGATGAATGAATGTCACTGAAGTCGGCTTCCGTAATCAGGAAAAAATACCTCTTTGAACAGTAACTTCAAACCGAATTTCAACACAAACTCGATGTCTTCGTCTTATGCTTATCACAAAGCATAAATCTGTCAGGTCGCGACCAATGCGACTTTAAAATAACGTTTACACGGCCCACATGTTGAAGCTCTGAACGTGACCTCATCCGTTCCGCTCGAACCAGGGTCGCTGTTCCATCCAGTTGTTGCCGTCACTAGCGTTTGCCTGTGACGAGGTGACACAGCAGATATTAATACACATGGCCTTCCACTGAGTTCGCCGAGCAAGCTCTGGGGGCCACAGTGCCACTGTGAGATCAATAGGTGGCTCAGATGAGGCACTCTGGCTCGCCCGGAGGTCTGTTTACAAAGCAGCCCTCCCGAGGCATTTAACAAAGCCGAGCTAATAACTGCTGTTTGGCTAAGCAAATGAGAGGATTAAGCTCTGCTTGTGTTCGGCTGGAAGCTCGTTGTTATGCTGGTTGTAAGCTGAGGTAATTTTGCGTAGCCCCGATTCTGAACAGAATCAGTCCAGCGCGAAGCTGCATAGCGTTCTTTGTCCTGTGTTTGTCACAAGAGCTCCCAAATGTGTTCAAAGTGCTCTCAGCTCTTGCTCACAAAGGCGGCAGCTCGCTGGCGTCAACACGCTTCCCTCCAATCACGCTGCTCCCTGCTGTTTACCCGCGTCCAACGAGCAACAGATCGTCGGCCGGGCCGGCTCCCGGTCGCCAATTACAGCCGAGGGTCTCCCGCGGCCTCTCTGACGGCCCACCGGCGGCGGAAGCAAACACGCCCGCGCCTCTCACCCTCTGAACAAACCGGGCCGCCCGGGCGCGCACAAAGCTCCCCATTGTGCCGTCAACTGGCGCTGCCGCCCACCGCCGCAGAGCTGAGGGCGTGGGCGGTTAGGAGCGACCCGCCTCCCCGCTGGGCGGTCCGAGGACCCTCCGCGGCCGCTGGACCCTCTAGGTGACCCTCCACTCATCCAGACCCTCTCTGTGGACCCTCGATGCCGGTGCGTCATTTGGTGGAGCACCCTCGGCTGCTCTGGTTACTTCCGACTGGGTTTGCGGGCTTCCGCAGGTCGTGTGGCGGCGGATGGCCTTCCGCGCGGAGTGGGATGGTCTGTGCGGAGGAAGTCGAGCGCAAAGCGCCCTGCCCACCCTCGGACACACATGAGAGGCGCGGAGACACTCGGCCACGCGCTGGGGAGCATGGAGAAGCTCGTTTGTCCGAGAGCTCTTGTTCAGGGCGGGTCTGTCCACCCACGGATCGACGTCCGTCCGGCGCGGATGTAGGATAGCTTTGAGGGAGGTAATTTCCATCTATGGCTTTTGTGGCCTCATTAAACACTGATTACAGGCAGTTTCATGCCCTCTGGTCGTGGTGTTCACGAGTGGAAAGCTTCATGTCATTGCCTGTTGCTTATAGTGCAAAATGTGGTAAACACTTCTGATTTCCAGATTAGCAAATGGTGGCTACTTTGGTCTTCCGGCTCTGTTGTTCTTGGATTCCCATACGAGAAGTTTAGCGTCATCGGAAATGAAATCAGCTTGACCACCCAAGTCGTGACCCACAAATATGACAAACACAAGCATGCAGCTGCCGCGAGGGCATTGCAGCTGGCCCGGAGCCTATCTCGAACACACACCACGCGGCTGCAGGCCAGCTGTGTGTCCGCCGCGACCCGTTCCCGGAAATGCATCTTTCTCCGGGCTGTCTCTCCCAATTGCCACCATTACCTTCATTGCCTGGGTCGCTTGTGCTACCACTCTCGCCTCTCTCCCTTTCTCCTCTCCCCTTCTTCCTCTCTGTCCTCTGCCCAGCGGGCGAACGGTAGCGGGAAATGGTGTCGGTAACCCACCCGGACCAAGGCGCGACTCAGTCTGATTAGATTACCCAGCACCGGAAGGGCGCACGCACTAGCGCCGTTTCCGCCAGCTCCAGAAGCCTCAAGCCTCTTTCTAGACGCTGAGCCGTGCGTGGTCCTCACGCAGCCCCGACAGCGAGTCGCGATCCCTCCGCGACCGGCGTGGGTAGAGTGTGCTGCCTGCAACTTGGCGGCACGCGTATGTAATAGGAGACCCTGGCTTTGCCCCGGTGCCGCCTTTGAGGTTGGGACAGTGCTTGTCTGCGGTGGTGGCTATTACTGGGAGGGAGGGTGCGATGTTGTGGACGGGATGCTGAGTGAGTTGTTCTGTGGGTCTGATTAATTGCAACGTCAGTACGGCTTCTCCGTGTTATGAGCCATGAAGTGAGTTACCTTGGCTTCGGATTGTGTGGCTTCACCGTACTTTGGGTGCCGGAACTTAAAACTGATTAGGTCTTGGAGTAGTTAATTTTTGCGATATCGAAAAGTCTGAATATGCTGGAAAAAATATTAGTTAAATGTCATTGTACACAGTGCTTAGGTGCCAGTCATTTTCCCCAACGCTTCAACAACGTCCAAGGAAAAAGTGCATCACCGCTTCCAATCGTCTCCACCCAATTATCAATAATTGCATCTTCCCCGCCCTGTAACTGATCAGCCACACAATGTGTGTCCAAAACACACAGTCATACACGAACCTTTCACCCTCCTCCCTCCTATCTCTCCCGTGTGTGCTCTCTCTCGCGGTGCGCGTGTGCACACCGCTGCGCGTGCAGATGTGACCCCACCCCCCGTGTTTGCTGAGCTCGCGGGCGAGGATCTCTCGCGTGCGCTGTGTCTGTCAGCTCCTCCCTCACCGTCAATGGCAGCGGTGGCTTCTGCACGTCCTCGTACTCATGGTGATGGTGAGATGACACGCGAACGGCAGCTGGGAGACGGGCGAGTAACGGTAGGGAGAGGCTTTTTGCGGGGAAAGGAAATGGTGTAATGTGGGAGTGATTGCTTCGTGGTAGGGATCTGTGTTGTAGGTGATAGGGGAAATTTTAACTATGGATGCGATATATGTCGATGACATGGTGCGGTGCTGAAGTTACGCGACCGGACTTTTAAGTCGTTTCTTATTTGAGATCAATGCATTTAATTCTGATCTTATGTGCATTTGTTATACTTTTACACGAGCAGCAGTTTGCAACGTACGCTTCTGTTTTCTTATTCACAAGCATTGGTTGTTTCTCGCTGGCCTGTTAACCATCACTATTCTCAGGCGAACCGACAACCGTCACGATCATTTTAATTGGAACCCTTCACCGACAGTCCCCTGTTCCTGTTGTTTTATAATTGCCACGATAATTGCAAGATGTTTCTGTTTGTGCTGACTGCTGTCATTTATTTTCGCGATGACTGACAGGAGGCCTACCCGGAATATTAGTTCATTATGGCGTGGGAGAAGGAAGGCGCACCCTTTAATTAATGGTGTTCCTCGGTTGTTATCGATCCCCTTGAAACCATTTATCATTCCGCGCTCGTTAAAATTGCTCTTGGGGAGGTGAGGATAGGGCATTAATCTCACTGAAAATAATTACATCGGATGAGGCTGATGGAGCCATTTCAATTAAAAGGATGTTGTTCAGTACTTGCATGTTGAACAATGGATTCAAGCCTTAATTGTATCATGATTCATGAACCAATAAGCATAAGCATTGTTTTTGTTTCAGTTTCTAACCAATGTAGACGTATGAATCAATGTAAATATGTAGATAGTCGTATTACGCATTGTGCGTATAACACATACATTTTGAAAACCAATGCGGCATTAATTTGCAGTAACCCACATCATTTTTCGCTGATCTGTGACGCTGTATAAAACAACGGGGTGTGCCCTCAGTTTCTGGTAAAGTTCGTCAGACGACTTTGTTGCTTGTCATTATCAAGACTCAGTAATGCGTCTGTGTACGCCGGTACTCACATACCGATAGTCAAAGCCCAATAGATGCCCGACGGCGCGCGAGCCGTCCACTAATGCCCCTTCTGCCATGTGTCGGGACTTATGTCGGGTTTTATGTCCCCCTGATGCGGGATATCGCGTTGCTAATTGTGCGTGTGCGTGTGGCCAGTCGGCGGTAGTTGTCGCTGCCGGGCTCCTGGTGGACTGCGTGCGTTGATGGGGCTTCCCCGCCCCTCCCCCTGGGGGTCTTCAGAGGCAGGTGTGCGTCGCGTGCGTGCTGAGTGGGGAGGGGTCGGAGGAGAGGTGTTGGATCGCGGTGGATTCTCTGATCAGTGTGGTGGTCTTCGCTGCTTTCCAATTTGTTTTTGATCGTACCATTTGAGGGTGTTGTCGAAAAGCGACGTTAGTCGAGGGTTTCTGTCTGACAGTGACTTTCGATAAAAGTCGGGTTTTCGCACTAAGGAGGATTTACTCGAATGAAACTTATGATTAAACGTCAAAGACTCCTTTGTTTTCTGAACTCCAATAACTTACGGTGAAGGGAAGAAGCGCGCAGATATGGTGGTTTTGTCTCAGCCGTCTAATATTCAAATTAATCAATAATTTATGGGTGTTTCCTGAAAAGCTACATTAACTTCGATTGCCATATTAGTTTGATTGTTGATTGAAGATCGTTTTTCTTGTCTGGCAAGCAATAGATATATATCCGTAAGCAATGCAATGACGTGAGCCTGTCAAAACGTCCTTTTCACTAAAATAATGAAACTATTAATTGTTCACTAGCTACACTACAATGGCAATCTTCCTCACTACCTAGTGCTAGTACTAACGGTAATTGGTCGACTCTTGGCGACTGGCGTAGAGTCGTCACCTCTTCATACCTTCCATTGTCCCTCAAAGCACGATGCACCGTTTTCACGCTCCCCCACGGGAACATCGATTTAACCCGCGCACCGACGGGGGGGGGCGGATATCCGCCCCCCCCCTGAGGTTTTTCGCGGATAGCGGGAAAACCGCGGCGCGTAGCGCCGCGAAATTTGGTATGACTATTCTCTCATCAATTTTACACATGGTGTGCAAGTTTGAACCTCCTAACTTTTAAGGTCAGGTCACCAGGTCACTTTGAATGACCCAACCTCAAGTCACTTTTTTGCAACTTTGTCACCGTGCCAGAGCTACAGTAGATGTCGGATGCCTTTGAAAGTCGCAGGATGTTATTAGGTCATTAGTAGCTACAATTTGTATATCTCGGAATTTTGATGTCGGTGACCTAAGGTCAGGTCAATTTCGCGACTTCCCCATTATAAGTCAATGGGGGGAAAATCAACTCCCTGTTTTTACCACTAAAACGGGTCGGAATGGCCCCATATACCATACATGACTTCACATACGATCAACCTTCACTACCTTGAGGTCTGTTTTGCTGTTGGGCAGCTGTAAGGTCATGTGACGTCATCAAAGGTCACCAAAGGTTTTTTGCCAATAACTCCTTACAGGAACAAGATACAGCCGCGCGGATGGTCTCATTGTGTTCAGCTCGTCAAGACGCATCGAATGATATACATGATGACCTCGAGGTCACGTGACCTGAGGTCAACCTTTGACCTTGACCTTTCGAGGTCAACATATATATCATTCGATGCGGATTGACGAGAGGGTCACGATGATGCCCTTAGTTTGTTCCTATCTTGACTACTTCGAAAGTTATTCGAGAAAAACCCTCTCCATATCTAGCGCCGCCATTTTGACTTTTTCGACCCCTGTGACGTCATCTTTGACCTGACCTGAAAATGACCTTAGTAAAAATTGTAGACCTTGTCCGTGCGTATCCGATGCCGTTTACCGCTTGTCGCTATCTTGCTTCGTTCTCGAGATCTCAGGGGGGGCGGTCATCCGCCCCCCCCCCGTCGGTACTAAGTTGGCGCAGACCCCCGTCGGTGCGCGATTTAAACTGCGCCGCCACCGACCGCCGACCTGTTTCGTGAGGTGACGCTGTCGGGGTGGGACAAGCACCGAACCCTGCGGCGACCCGTATCGACCTCAGCGGCGACCGCGCGCCAGCCGAGCTACATTCCACGGCCGTGCAGGTGATTGGACGCCATGGGAATACCGGGCAGCGCGATGTTGATTGTTGGCGTAAGGGTTGTTGGAGGTAATGTGTAAGCCATGCAGGTCGTGTGTTCGAAAACCTGGTTACGTGTTGGATATTTTTTTTTTTGCATCCGTAGATATCTATATGTTCGCGGTTATCCTTTCGTCGCCATGATTTTGTTCGAAGTGGTTCCCATATGCCTCCCATGATGATCACTTTCCATATTGCTTTCCAGGGGTAAACGTCGGTCATTTTGTTACCCAAGAAAACGCTGCCAAAATCTTTACCTCTGCTAAAGTGGCTATGGCCACGTTTTTGTTCGCCGACTGGTCACCCCAGGCTCAGCCAGGTCCGGTAGCCGGTGTGAACCCGGCATTAGTTGGTAAGGGATCACAGCACCGTGACCAGTTACAGCCATGTTCCCCTCCGTAAACTGCCCCTGGGCTACCTATCACGTGACCTGTTAGTGCCTGCTCGACGCCCGAGGGTGACGCGTGATGCCGTGATAGATGGCAGGGGTAATGATAATGGCCGCTCGTCGGCACGTGCCGACTGACCGGGGCGCTCCCCCGCTGCCGTGGACGCCACTTCCGGAATTATTTAAACGCCGTCAGGAGGGGGGACAGATTTGGCGTGACCCTGTCTCTTGTCCCCTGTCGCCGGACGGACCCCTGCGTTCACGGCACTCCGCCAGGCGTTTTCGGTTCGGAGTGAAGGAGAATGCGAGAGGAACCTTTAGTCTTTTCATGCTAGCGATAAGCGACTGGTCAATAGAATACATTTTGATCTATGAAATCGAAATGCAGCGTTTGTTGAATCATCCAGCATCGGCACTGATCGACGATCGGCTAAATTCTGACTGATCGCTAAATACTTAGTCCACCTCTCACTTCACAATGAACTCCTGGCGCTGCCCTTGTGACAACCTCCCTACTCCGTAACACGGCGCTGAAGCTGTTCCCATGCTACGAATGGCAGCTACGGCCGGACTGCAGCCATACGCTCGTACAAAGCGGGTCTGCCGAGAGGGGAGGGGACACCGCCCCTGTCCGCCACAGCCGCGGCCGCCGAGCGTCGCGCCATTGTCACCGTCGCGCCGCTTTGGTCTCGGCGCGCCGGCGCCGTGCGCACGCGCCATTCGCGACAGCTGACGGCCACACCGGGGGGGGGGGGAGGAGGCGAGGCGTTGAACGCGATACTAATCGCTTGGGATAGTCACTACCGCCACCGCCAGCCACCGCTGTCACCGCCGCCGCCGAGGTCGCCGTCGCCATCGCTCTGCTTCGCTCCTACTATTCCTTCTCTTCCTCTACTGTCTTCTGAGCCTTTCCAGACTGATGTTTGTCGATGTCTGCTGCGCCTTGATGAGACCACAGCCCCGGATCGGGTTTCATCTCCGGTGTTTGGACTGACTGCCGTAATGAAAACCCCGGAGCCGTTCGTTATTGAGGCTGGGAGGCGGCCGGGGACGTGCAGCCGATTTAATTGCTTCCTTGATGATGCGCTGCGCTGCGCCTCTGCCTTCTGGAAAACGTCGCTCTTTAAGCCCCTAGGCGCAGTTTATAGTTGCATCGCTTAGAAGCCATTTGCGAGTTTCTTGGGAAGCTACCGAGGGTCAATATGCTACGCACAACGCACAAAACTTTGCGTCCATATTTCGTTCCTCGCGCATGCATCGCCAGGCATGTTCAAGAGCTTCCGCCAATGTCAGTGGGTAGATCGGCCGTAGATCCTCACAGCAGTCACAGCTCTCAAACCGACCGGGAGGAACGAGCCCGTAACGCCTCCGGAACGGGCTGTGAACGGCTCCGGAACGCCTCTGAACGGCTCCGGATGCATTTGGAATAGTCGGTAACGTCCCGTCCGACGACGGCGCCCTCACGCGATCGTGGTGGCCGGGCCCATCAGTTGCGCTCCCCTGCGTTTATCGAGGAAGTGCTCCTCAAATCCCGAGATAGCTGACATGCGACGCGGCGACTTCTTAACGGGTGAGCTGCTGGAGAACTTTGACTGAAGCTGGAAGTTTCGGTCTCGCTGGTAGAAAGTTGAAATGTCGGCCGGGTGGCTTCGTTGCACGTCAAATAGCTTTCGGAATATACTACAGTTCATCTTCTGTACATTATGCTCACTCACGGTTTTCAAAATTTGGTCTATACGTGGAGCAGTTTTGTCGTGTTGTCTCGCCGGTTCCATCTCACCTTTCCACTGGGCAGTGACCAATCCTGTCTCCACCGCCGCCCCATCGTCGTCCCGCTACTGTTCCATCGCCTCTCCTCCACCGTCCCACCTCCGCTCCAGAGCACCTCCCGTCGTCCCGCCGCCGCTGTTCCGTCGACCGCGGGTCGTGATCGATGGGGCCCGAGGCTAAACGTGAACACAGCCGGGGATCCGTCAGAAGACGCGTGCCTAGCCGACGGGAGGGCAGAAAACGGGGTTCCAGTGGACTGCTTTCGGTGTCCTGTGCTAGCCGTGTTTGCCTCACCCCGTGAAAGCTTACTCGCACATCGTACTTTTCCTGACTGGTTTCGTCTCCCTCGTCGATAGACGCGTCTGAATTCCCGCATGATCCCCTCTTAGGCCGGTCGGCCCTCGCGTCACCCCACGAAAGGGGTCGATAATTGTTGACGCAATTAACGCCTGCGCGTAGACGCAAGTTCTCGATGATTGCGTTTCCGATCGGGCTTCTGTCGCGCGCGAATGAGCATGGTGAGCGGTGCCAAGCTGATCTCGCTTCCCCAGCTGGCCTGTGTTCGTTTTCCGGTTCGTTTACCGCGCTCGCCTGGGGGCAGCTTCTTGTCCGAGGACCCCGTGCGGGGATGCTCCATCGATACTGCTCGTGCTCCGAGAGGCTCGTTTTTATTCGCGGCGGGGCGGTCCCTTTGTTTAGATGAGATATAAGTGGGGACAAGGAGCGCGCGCTCTTTTGCCGCTGATTAGTGTCGTCCGTCACCGTCGGTCGTTTTATTGGATGCTGCGCGGTGTGGGATGACGGCAGATGCATACCTGACAGAGGCTGCCGGGGGTTCCGGGAAGGGGACAATCGGGAGGAATGCTGGGCGTCCAAGAAGCCGGGGCTATTCCGTCGACCGGGTTGCCACCAATGGCTGTTGTTTTCATCTCTCATCATGGGTTGGTGTGGCTGGAAATGCTAAGCATGTGCGAACGTTAATTTTTCCTACATTTTAGCATAACTGCAGAAGTTTAAAGCTTTGCCAAACAAGAAAATGAGCAAGGAAAGGTGTAAACAATAATATTTGCGGTTTCGTCAGACTTATACAGTCCAATCTTATGGGCATTGTCATAAGAGCGGTGCCAAAGCCCTTGACCAGACCTTGACAGCACACCCCTGACCTTATTCAAGAGGAGGCCATCATCTCGAGAACAATGATTACATCCTCTATATCCGCGGAAATATCCTACGCAGGCCGTCCGGGAGAGCACGAATTGTTGCAATATCTCACGGTAATGAAACTTTTGATCTTCTCATAAATCCTCCGATTATTTTCCAATAATCCAATATCCAATACGTATGGTTCATTTCGTTTTTGCCGCAAGGTCGCGCCGGGTATTACTGCAAAACTTCCAAACCAATCTGTTGCTGTACTTCAATTTCATGTCGGAGAAATCTCAGCCACGGATGTGGTCCGGTAAATTCACTCCAATACCTACTGCAGGCTCGTAAACACAGCTCGGAAGGCCCAGGGATGCCTCGTTCCTTATAGATGAACCTGTGGCTTTGCATTTTATAAGTTTTTTTTTTGCCCGGAAATAAGTGCGGTGAATTCAAAACATGCTTGCATAAGTGTATTCATTAACAATTTTGCTCTTAGACCACCGGAGGCTCTTTCGTCCACCTCCCTTCCGTACCACGGAAAATCGTCCCGTACTCTCACAGTCGCTCCATCGCGTCAGCCCAATGTCATTACCTCAGGCCAATGGGGATAACGTCCGGGCCAATTGGCAATACAGGCCAGATTTTATGGGCGATCGCGACAGAGGACACATGGGTCGCGTGGATCGGCGATCTGTCTCCAGCGCTGGCTGAGCACCGCGACCCGGGAGACAGTCTGGAGACTCTGTGAGTGAGAGCTTGAGTTTGACCTGAAAACGGAAATTGGGGATAAAGCAGCTCCAAGTCCTTTACATATAGACAAATGCGTATTGTTTATTGATGATATTTTGACTGTGGCTATAACGCGTTCTTCAGAGTAATTGTGTGCATCACGCCGGCGACCAATAGCCTTATTCTGGGTGATTTTTAGAAATCATGTCCTTTGCAGAGTTTGACCGATTACTTGGAACTTGACCATTGTTCATGAATGTCTAACGACCCCCTATTATCAAAGCTTTGACAAAGCTCAGCACAAATCGTTTCGTCTCAATCTGTCCGAGGCAGGAGTTCGTCGAACTATGGGGACTGGCGCGCTGATTAGCCGGTAATACCTGCCGAGAAATCCGGTTCCTGTCACGCAGCGCCACCGTTTTGTCACTGTTGCGTGCTGTCGGGCCATCCTTTGAGGTTTGCCAATCTCACACTAATGGCCAGGACCCCCAAATCGGTGAGTTGGCCGTGACTGAGCCGAAAAGTGCTTTTGGGTTCGTGGAGTGTATTGGGGAACGTTCACGTTGCTACCGTTTCTTTCGCTGATCGAGGTCACCGCCTTACCTTGCATCAACTCTCCCTCAGCGCATGATGTAGCGCCTTTTCCTTATCAATTAAATGCCATTGGAAGAAACGTCCAAAGTAAGGTGTCACATCTGTGCATAAATAAGCCATTCGCCGAACATTGTTGTTCACTCACTCCACACACACAATACGTCTTCACTGTGACACTCAGCGTGCGACACCGCGCGTGTTCCCGCCGCGGTGGGTCCTGCGAGCTCGCGGATGCCATCCATCTCCTCGGCACTTACGGCAGCGTCACCCGCTGCGTCTCCGTCTGTCGCGGCCTGCCGGCAGAACAGAGCCCAGAAGGGGCCCAGCGGGGTACTGCGGATTGGCGGAGTCCCTGGTAGAGTCCCTGTGGGGTCCGGGGATGTGGTTTGGACTGAGAGGATCGGAGGGAGGAGGGGTTCGTTTAGACGTAGAGGGGCGCTGATGATTGTTGGTCAGGGATCAGGCATTTGATATCCGATTTGTGGGGAGTGAGCAACGGTTATCGTCTGCGTATTTCGAGGCGATATCTATGAGATGTTTTATTCGGAGATGCTAAGTTGGCTGTAACTTTCGTATTCATGGTCAATCACTTGAAAACTTGCACTTGACCTTTAGGTCCTCTCCAGCCCAGGGAAGTCTAATAAGAAAACTTCTCTTCCGTGCTCATCTGTCTTCACCTGCAGACAGATGGTGTTCTGTTCCCTGTGACCCTCGCCCTTATCCCATCAAACCGCTATTTCCGTCGTAGCATCCCTGCTTCTGTAATGGAACTCGGTAACCATTTTCTAACAATAACGCGAATGGCTCTGCTAACTCTGGCTTCAGCCGGCGCTGTGGCGGCATTGGCCGCCGGCAGTGGCAGCGGCTGCTCGGTTCTTCCACGCCGATCAATACGGTGTCCCGTAGCGTACGCTGCTGGTTCCATCGCTGCGGAGCCGGGCCCCCCGCAGGGCTGAGACGGGGGTGCCGGGGTGGGTGGGTGCCCAAGGGGTGGGGAGGGTGGTGGGCACCGCGTGGGCGGGACAGTGGTCAGGCCGGGATGGGAGATTCATTGGACATGGTGAGCGGAGACGGAGAGGCTGCCGCTGATGCTACTGTTTTGTCGTTAGAATTGATTTTTGTGTCTTTGTTTTTAGTTGATTTTGTGGTTGTCGAGGAAGGTTTCACACAGTTCTTAAAATGGTGAGATGGTATCGTCAAATGAATCTGAACTCATACGTGTCATGCAGTTGACTGCTTGCTATGTTCTGTAAACGGTACACCGGAATAGCGCTTTAACGGTGGCCAGAACGAGCTTTTGACGAGCTGTTTGTTTTTGCAATGTCACTGAAATGTTGTTTCAAGCGGAACCGTCAAAACAAAGCAACGTCGTGACTCGACCTCAGCGATCGTACATAGCTATGATCATTGATCAGACTGGTTGATCAGAGGCGTGCAACGACAGAAATGCATTGGGTCTGGGTGTATGGTGTGTGCCGCTTTTGCACTTGCCTCCACGCACACTTGTAAATGATGTACGATTATTATATTATAACATTAAGGAAGGCTAAGGTTTGCTTTTTGTTCCTCTTGTTTGCCCAGGTCGTCTGAATTTCCATTATACAATATCGTATTTCTAAAGATTTATTTATTTATGAAGATAAACGAATTTATTTATGTCAACTCAAGACAAACTTTCGCCCTAATTGCAGCACATATTTGTTCTCAGTTGTTCTCAAAGCGCGTGGTTGTTACTTTATCCCCCCCCCCCCCCCACTGGGCATCGGTCGAACTGCATCCATTTGGCATTTTCCCTTCAGACACATGCTCTGTTTGGCTGCGGTCCAGACGAGGCAGCACTGCTGTTGGCGGCACGGTGCTCTTGTCTCTGTGTGAGCACAACTCTGATGACTGAGAGATAGGTCAGGGCCGGCCGGCGCTCTCAAAGGGAGGGGGACAGGGTGAGGGGAGCGGGGACATGTGTGGCAGTGACGGCAGGGTTTTTTATGGACGCCATTGCGGCAGGGAGACCTCCAAGTCATTACCGGTAATGTGAAACGCTAATGGTTCGCGGCGCGCTGTCTGCTGGGAAGAGCTGAGAGTGTTTTTTTGTTATTCGGGATGGGGTGCCGGATTAAATGATCAACGGGATATCACAGATCTTTCCTGGATATGTCGTCTGTCTCTGGTCATTAATCAGAGTATTGATCAGTGCTGTTTCGTGGCAGCATTCCAGCTGTGCTTGCTAACACATCGCTATTTCGTGCTTCCATATTAACCCTATTCTGGGCGGGCTCTGAGAGGTTCGATTCTGGGCGGGGGGCCTTTTCGGCCTCCCCCTTCAGATCTCAAAAACTACACATCGCAGCGACAAACGGCAAACGGCGTTTGATAGGTCGCTTAAAGATCTACAACTTTTACATAAAACATTTTCAGGTCAGGTCAATATTGAGGTCACCAGAGGCAGGCACGTAGCTAGGATTTGGCCAAGGGAGGGGCGGAGGAATCCCGGGGGCCTCCTTTCTACAGAGGGCCTCCTCCCTAAAGGGGCCTCCTTTCTATAGATGGTCTCATGCCATACATAATTACATACAACATAATGCATTCACTTTTGTTCAGCTTTCATATGGACAGCGCACTGGTATGTTCCTTACCGCTGCAGCGGTAAGAAACATACGCATATCACAAGTCACCGAGTAGCATGGTAACTGGCAAAAAAAAAACTCGGGCGCCGGCGGCGGTGGCGGCTGGACCGCAGCAGGAGGCCGGAGGGGGAGGATCTGCGAGGAATAGGTGGATACTGGATGACGGTCAGAGTAACACTTGGTGTAGGTATTATCATATATCGTTCAAGCGCTTAACCGTATTCCGGGCGGGCTCTGAAAGACTCTTAATCAGGCGGGGGCCTTTTTGGCCCCCGTCAGAACTCGAAAAGCACGAATCGTAGCGACAAACGGCAACGGCGTTTGATAGTTCGTTGAACGACTTACAACTTTTGTAAACAACTTTTTTGGGTCAGGTCAATATTGAGGTCGCCAGAGGTCATAACAAATAACATGGTTTATAATGACCTACATAGATAGGTCAACTTCAAAATCTGACCTAGGAAGGTCACGCTGGGTACCAATCGACGCGTCATGACCAGGCGAACAGTTTGGTACACTAACAACTATTTAGCCCCATCATGTCGTGATTTATTGGCTAAAAACTGTTGATAACCTCACCTCACCTCAGATGATCCTTCCCGGTGCCCCTGTCAGTAAATGCCACCTGGGTGCTTACAGATCAGATAATCTAACGTACATAATTAAGAAAGAATGGGGTGGTTTTGACTCGTTTTCTCGAAGCATGACACAGTTCATTATATTTTCCAATAGGCTTGTCACGATTCTGACCAGACTGACGTCTGCAAGATTGAAACTATACGGTTATCAATTCTTTCTGTGTGAATGATGCCACGTTTACTTGCTGTAAGTAAAACATGGTTTCGTTAGTAAATTTTCCTAGGTCCAGGTGGTTTGCTTTATTTACGCCGTAGATGAAACAAACAATCGATGGATATATATTAATTTCCCGGTCAAAGAAATTATTATGAATTGTGCGAAGCATGGCTGTGGGAATATCACCACGATCTGATAAATGGTTTGGGTAGTTGCATCCATCGTAAAAATACCAACACAGCCACAGGCATATATTACAGAAATGGGCTGCTGTGTTCATGCATTAACCCGCGCCCTGCCGGGAGGTGTTTAAACACCCCCCTGCAGTTTTCCGTGAATATGTATCTAAAAAACGGCGGCGCGGCACACTTTATACTACATCATTTCTACATATGTTGTGAAAATTTCAGACCCTGGTCACTTAAGGTCACCAGGTCAGGTCAAATGGCCTCACTACATGAAAAGTTTCAATGTCTGCCAAAGCTACACGGAGTGACCAAACGCTTTGAAACTTTCAGAGATGCAGAGATGCAGAGATGCAAATGCACAAAATGTATGTCTTGGAATTTTGATATCGATGACATAAGCTCAGGTCAGTTTTGCGACCTAAGATTGAAAGTCGCCCTTTTAGACGGAAGTCATTATAAACACTCTAAAACACTGAATTACTAGTATCTTTGACACACTGAACATGAAAATGGCACCCGTGACCCCTTTTTATAACCCTGAGGTCATCTCAGGTCACCAGTGGTATCTGACTGTTTTTCGCGAACAACTTTTGATAGAGGCATGCTAGAGCGATGAGAACACCTTAGTTGTGTTTGGCTCGACGATACGGATGGACTGATATGGAACTTAGCCCTTATCGGTCAGGTCATGACCTTGACCTAAGGCCAAATTTTCAAGTTGACCTTGCAAGGTCAATTGATAGTTCATTCCACACGTCTTGACGAGAGGAACACGATGCTGGTAAAGGGAAGTTCGTGCAAATTTTGAGCCAAAGGTTATTACCGAAAACTGGTGTCCGAAAATATCGGCTATTTTGTCAGTTTTTGCCCACTGCAGGTAAAACCGTTAACGCAAAACCGTTTACGGCACCCGGCATGATTTCTCTGAGCGCATTTATACAACTAATTTGTCTACATAGGATAGGGCCTTCTGTTTACAGAGGACCTCCTCCTTACAGAGCCCCTGTTCCTTCCTACAGTGGGCGGCGACGCAGTTTGGAGTCTATTCTGTACAGTTTCCTGAGTTTTCAGTTCTCACTATAGTGAGAACTGAGAACTCTCTATAGAGAGTAGCAGGGACCAGAAGCCAGAAGTTAAATTGCTTACAATGGGCCCCCACTCTATGTACTTAATATACGACGCTGTCTTTGACTACCGGGGGCCTCCTGCCCACAGAGGGCCTCTTATCTACAGAGGGCTTCCTCTCTACAGATTGCCTCCTATCTACAGAGGGCCTCCTCTCTGCTGAGGGTGACTTTCTCTCCAGAGGGCCTCATTTACAGAGGGCATCCTCTCTACAGAGGGCCTCCTCTCTAGTCTCTACAGGGACCTACTCTCTACAGAGGGCTTCCTATCTATATAGGGCCTCCTCTCTTCAAAGAGTCTCGTCTCTACACAGGACCTCCTCTATACAGAGGACCTCAGCTCTGCAAAGGGCCTCCTCTCTTCAGAGGGCCTTCACTCTACAGAGGGCCTCCTACCTACAGAGGACCTCCTTTCTACTGAGGGAGTCCTCCTCTACAGAGGGCCTCCTCTCTTCAGACGATCTCCTCTCTACAGAGGGCCTCCTCTCTTCAAAGGGCCTTCTGATTTCAGACGGTTTCCTCTTTACAGAGGGCCTGCTCTCTACAGAGGGCTTCCTTTTTACAGAGGGCCTCTTTTTTACAGAGGGCCTCCTTTTTGCAGAAGGCCTCCTCTCTACAGGGGGTCTCCTCTCTAAGGGGGCCTCCTCTCAACAGAGGGCCTCCTCTCTACTGAGGAGTCAGAGGGCCCTAGCGGTCAGACACAGACACTAGCGGTTATTCACAGGAGATGAGAAGGACACTAGCTGTCACTTGTCAGGCTGGTCAGAGGGCCCTGATTGTTCTGACGTCATTTTTTAGATTCCCGCGTGAATTCCGTTCGCCTCCGACGTGATTTTGGCCAACGTGGGCCTTCGGCCGACGTTGGATTCAGGCCGAAAGAATTCAGGCCAACGTGGGCCTTCGGCCCACGTTGGCCTGAATCCTTTCGGGGGGCCTCCTGAAAACCCCAAGGGAGGGGCGGGCGCCCCCTCCGCCCCCCCCCCTTGGCTACGTCCCTGACCAGAGGTCATCAACGATAAAATGTTATAGAATTAGTTACCTATATAACTTTTGAATTAAGAAACATAGAGACATAAAATTAATACATTTTTTGTTGCTCTCGTCGAGGCGATGCGAAATAAGTATGCGATGACCTTCACAGGTCAATTTGAAATTTGACCCGTGGTCAAGGTCAGGTCATTCATCAATGAGGTTGTGGGGTATGGTCATGCTGCATACCAAACGACGTGCCTTGACCAGGCGAGCAGTTTGGTACCACTTACAAGTCTTTAGCACCATCGTGTCGTGATTTATTGACAGAAAAACGATTTATGACGTCACCTGACCTCAGATGACCTTTCCCAGGGCCCCTGTCAATTAGCGGCACCAGGATCATCACTGATGAGATAATCTTCCATAATACTGAAAGAATTGGGTGGTTTTGACTCGTTTACACGAAGCAGGAGGCGTTTCAGTATTTTCCCATAGGCTTGCAATGTAAAGGTCACGAGTCTGGCCTGACCTCAGGTCACAGATATAAAAATTCTGAGATATACAAATTGCACATACTGGTACCCTAACTAAAACCTGAAGAGAAGAAATTGATCCGTCAAAAACTCTAGCTCTGGCGTGATTGCAAACTTTTCTGAGGTGGGGTTACCAAACCGCCTCTGTTGACCTGACCTGACCTGACCCGGCAATTTTTTTTTGTCAAAATGTGCCCAATGAATGTCTAGGAAAAGTCACCGAGTATGAGCTTTCAGTCTTGCGGCGTTTGGCAATGAAACAAGAAAAACCTGAAGGGGCCTTAAAGCCCCCCCCCCCCGCCCGGAATAGGGTTAAACTATATTTTGGCACACTCTTTCTGCTCTGTGCCAAAGTCCCGTGGCTCTTCAAATCAGGCGCCCAACGCTAAGATTAAAGTCCGCCGCTCGTTTACCAAACATCAATACACCCCGTGGTCTGTTCTCACGCGACCCATTGATTGAGTATCGACGTTCGAACGGACTCGTCCTCAGGCGGTGGCCTCAGGCCTTGTTTGGAATCAGAGCGAGTAGCCGACAGGCCCCAGAACGTTCACAAACTGATTAGATCAGCCGGGGAACGGGCTGGCAGCCACCCTCAGATGCGTATTGGAGCGCTCCGAATGGGCGCCGCGTCTCCTGAAAAATGGCGCTTTTCGGTTAGTTTGGCTCAAAGTGCAGGGAAGAAAGGGAGCCAAAGTGCGCTTTGTGATGTCAATTTACAAGCGAAAGGAAAGGGAGAGAATTTCATTGGCGAGGAATGGAGAGCTATGATTGGCTCAGGAATGTTTTCATATGATGCGATATTTGATGGAAGCTTCTTGGATAGGGGGAGAGTCGGTACAATAATCTTGATCCGTTGAAGGCTATGAAATGTCATCCTGCAAATCGATTGATGCTTACACGGCCATTGGAATAATTAAATATTTATTATTCATGGTTCGTCTGTGATGTGGTGCTCACCTTACCCTTTTACCCGTTCATGTATTCATAGTCTGTCTCAGGGCACATTAAATCCTTCCATCGCATACACATTATCACACGAAGCTAACGCCTGCAGTTTTTACATCTCTTTTCAACCCTTTCTCGCGTCCCATGAGAGCCCTCAACATATCTGAGCAGGCTGTGGCGACGGTCTCTACCAATAAATAACCCCTGTGTCCTGCTCCAATCCGCCCCTCAGGGTCACAGGGGAGACGGGAGTTCTTTTCCCCTCACCTGGCCCTGGGGACTGGCATCAGGCGTGTCACATCCGTCACTACAGGTCTCTTGGCAGACCGAATTTGATGTGCAGGTACGGGTGGGAGATGCTCTGACGTGGCATGCTGAGATTCAAAATAAAACATGCCATCCGACTCTTCTTTGCAAAACAAGCTAAGCCATAACCTCGCCTCTTCTTTCGCATTTGAATCAGAATAAGGCGCACTTCAGCAGCATTACAACACCTATCAACGGCACTACAAACCGCATACACCCCCGAATCTCGCACGACAGAGTCGAGTGTTTGCCGGTGTGTAAGTTCGTACACTGTGGCCTGATGGTGGCCTGAGTCGGTGACCGGATGACCCGACCGCATCAGTGGCACAATAGTTTCATTGCCGGGTGGGCCAGTAGACCGCAGAGGAAGCGACCAGTTGGCCCAATCTGCCGGCCCGGAGTCGGCTCACTCGGGGCGCGGGGCTGCGTGTGCGTGCAGACTGTGAGTGACAAGGGAAAAGAATGATGCGTGATCCGAGCAGTCACGTTAACATCACACTATGTGACATGTTTCCGTAGGTTTTGACAAATGGTGCTACGAGCTGGCCTACAGAGTAGATTTAAATTATGAAAGTTTCTTCGTCATCAAGTTCTGATATGGGTTTCACTCACTTTTCCGCTAACGAATTGTGCGTATAACTTTTAGTTCTGTGTGGGATGATTGATATTCTGAGTTGTTTGAGGTTCAGCTCAGGAAGTTATGCCAGACTAATTTAGTAGAGTGGCCAACTTTGAACCACTTACGGGCTAGATAACTCGATATTTAGCCTTTCGTGGTTTTGAAAGCCGTGCTGTTAAAACGCAGTCTTACTGGCGCCTGAAAGAGTTATCAGGGGCTTCGTTGACGGTGTCTGTGAAGCCTCTGGGCTGTTTCGAAGACGCTGAACGATTCGGTCAGATGTCTGCCAGTCCAATGTTCAGTGTCAGATTAGAAGCCCCACGAGGTGACAGCTGGAGTGATTGCCTCTGACACGTGCATTGTGAACTTTTATTTGCAATTTTGGTAGACAATATCTTACGGGCTTACTGCAAACTGCCGGAGCGTATTGTATCGAGGTTTTTTGCTTCGCTCTGAAGCTGTTAACTGCGGCATGTAATAGGCTTGCTTTTTGCTGCAGCTTTTTGAAGCCTCCCTGCCCACATACATAAATAATATTTGGTCTCATGCAGTGTTTTTAGACCGACTGCTCCCTCCTCATTGTCATGCTCTGATGTTGATCTCCAGTATTCTCCTTTGCGTCATTTCACACCCAGCCCCTGTCGCTCCAGATACAGTTGCTAACCACCACCACCCCTGTCTTCTGTCCGTCAGGCGGTACCTGATTCTGTCGAGCCGCGTGGTGCGTCCCGGCCACCCGTACCGCCTCTCTGTGAACGTGCTGGATAACCGACAACCGGTGGTGGTGCGCGCCGCCCTGTTCAGGGACTCGGTGCGACTGAGCGGCGTGCAGCGAGAGTGTGCCGAGAACAGCATGAACCTGCTCGAAATACCGGTGAGTGTGAATTAGATTAGACAATAAGATTACGAATTAGACAGCATCAATGAGGGATGGGGAAATAAGACAGCGATAGTGATGTAGAACGGTGGGTTTTTGATTGGAACTGCAGTGGATGTGGATGCGAGGCACTTTTTTTTCTTTTTTTTAATCCTCTTCATATTAAATGGGGGAGGGTGTTCGGGCTCGGTAAGCGCTATCAGTCCAGTGTCCTTCGGTCAACAGCAGTGGTGGCTGAGTCGTCCTCATGCTTCTCATAGGCGGTTCACAATGATCAATCTCGCAGCCAGTCTCCCTCCCCCTTTATTATTCTCTCATCATTCTAATTACGGAGCGAGCGAAGCGAGCGTAGTCTTTCCTTAGATTAACGGAAATTTCTGAGTATGAGCGGCCGGCCGGCCGGCCGGCCGGCCGTGGTCACGCTTTTGCGAGGCTTATATCTCAGCAACCACTTGACCGATTTACACGCGGTAATTTTTGTAGGGTAGCTTCATTCCTTCTACCAAGTATTGGACTATTCCCGATGCATGTGGGTGACCCCTTATGCACGTGCCACGTGCAAAACGAAGAGGTGTCAGTTTTGTTATTGTTGCAATATCTCGGTAACTACTTGGCCGATTGCGCTGAAAGTTGGCATGTAGGTAGGCACCCACTAGGCACTGCATATACATGTGCCAGAGTTGGGGTGCTGCTGCACGTGCGCACGTGCAGGGGTCGTTTCCAGATCTCGGGAACGGCTGGACCGATTGCGCTCAAATTTGGTACACGGTTAGGGACCGGTTAGTAGGGTGCCGCAGGGGGCTGTCATCCCGAGCTTTCCTATGTGCCGGGCGCCCGACTGTTTAACATTACCCGTGACGTCACCGGGGCGTACACTTGTCAGCTGGCCTTCCCCGCAAGTTTGGCCCTGAATACGATTTTGAGGGTCACGGTTGTAAACAAGTTCCTTTCCGGAAACGTTCCGGAAACGCTGGAAACGTTGTGATCCTTTTACTTTCCGGAAATTGCTTCATTACTACTTTGCGTCTAACTAAAATCACTTTAACCCTCGCCGGCACAGGGAGTTGAGTTGATGCAATCCCCCTAAGGTTTTTCGCGAATAACTCGCGTAAAAAGCGGCTGATCGTGACGAAACTTTCAGTACCTTCGCATTGATCAATTGTACACCTACCCTGAAAATTTCATGACCCTGACCCAAATGACCTTTGACCTGTGACCTACTTTCCGAGACCATGTTTGGCCGGAATCGCGATTCGGCGTATGTCGGCTCGCATTAGCCGCGCGTTTGCAAGCTTTTCGTGGTTTCAAATGTTCAAACATGTGATTTGATGTTGCTCTTATGCATTAGGGTGGATGTCAAGGTCACCAAGGTCAGGTCAGGTCATTGACCTTTGGTGACCTCGGTTCACTTTTTCAAGTTTTACATGTTTCTAGGCTAGTTTTTGGAGCTGATTTCGAATTTAGTAACCATTTGAACATTTACGAAGTAGTTTTGGTGCCTTCGTAACATGTTACGAAGCTGTCAGAGGCGCGAGGGGGGGGGTCGTACCAGCCCCCCTGCCGTCGAATGACGCAACATGGCCTGTGCCGGCGAGGGTTAAGCAAAGGCTACTTAACGCTTTCCTAATTGTAAAGTGTTGCATTGTCTGCATGGTGAGGAGAACGCTTACCGCTCAGAAGGGCGGTGTGTTGTGAGGAGGGCGCCGACAGGTCAGGAGGGCGATGTACGATGAACGGCGACGCTGACTGGTCGGCAGGGCGATGCATGGTGATGAGGGCGCTATGCGTTGCAAAAGGCGCAGGCTGGTCAGGAGGGCGCTGAACGCGAAGATGTCGCCGACAGGCGTGAGGCGAGGGCGCTGACAGGTCAGGATGGCACTGCACGGTGATAAGAGCTGCGACAGATCTGGAGAACGCTGTCCGTGAAGAGGGCGCCGACAAGGCAGCAGGGCGCTGTATGGTGGGGAGAGCGCCGACAGGTCAGGAGGGCGCCCATGGTGAGGAGGATGCTGTACGATGAGAAGGGCACTATACGAGTGAAGAGGGCGCTGACAGGTCAGGAGGACACTGTATAAAGAGGAGGGCGCGGACAAGGTGAGGAAGGCAATGTACGGTCAGGAGGGCGCCGACAGGTCAGAAGGGCCGTCTACGGTGAAAAGGACACCGACTTGTCAGGAGGGCGCTGAACGTAGCAGGAGCCGGTCTGGAGGGCTTTGTATGGTTAGGAGGCCGCTATACAGTGAGGACTGCGACAGGTCAGGAGGGCACTGTACGGTGAAGAGGGCGCTATAATACGATAGGCGCTGCCAGGTCAGGAGGGCGCTGACAAGTGTGGAGGGCGAGACAGATCAGGAGGATGCTGTGTGATAATGTCCATGAGGGCGCTAACTGGTCTGCCCGGAGGGCGCCGAATGTGAAGAGGGTGCCGACAGGCCAGGAGAGCGCTGAAGGGCGAGAAGGGTGCCGACAGATCAGAAGCGCGCCGAGCAGACAGAAGGGCGCTGAAGGTGAGCCAAGGGCGCTAGATGGTCAGGTGATTGGGAGTGGATATCCGGCATTTCAGGATTGTGGGTGCATCTTCACCCACAAAGAGATATAAAATTGTAAATCTGGGCGCCAGTACCGCATGATGACGTCGCAATGGCTTACCGTCGAGGGCGACTAGAGTGCTGGACACTGAAAAGGCGCCATCGGCGCACAGAATGATCGTGGAAGGCGCTGCATCCAGGGCGCCTTCGGCGCCTGGATGGCGTCTTTCCAGAGGGCGCCTGCTAGATTTGGGAGGGGCTAAAGCCCTAGTGTGCCCCTCCCCCTTGGCTGCGCCCCTGAGTCCTTTGTCTAGCGATTTTCGAAGCATGTATCGCGTCCGTAGGGGCCTTGGGAGCTGCCGGTGACCACAGGGGCCTTATAAGGACCCTGATGACTCGGGAGGGTACCCGTAGGCCGTATACGGCTTACGGGTCCCGAGTCATGTGGGCCATATCACCACAGGGCACCGCATCTTTTTCGAGATAAATGACCGTTCTTAAGCGTGTCGCATTTTCCTGAGCATGATCTGGCGTTTACAGCCTGACGGCCCCTCTCCTGTCCGGCTGACAGCTTACTGACAAGCCACCTGGCGATCGCCAACTCAACCCTAATTACGATGTTGTCCGATAGGTGGCGGGGTCATACAATCCCAGTCAGGACAAGGGATTCTCAATTCTCATTATTATTTTGCTATCATATTTTCCCCCCTTTTAAAGTCATTTAAAAGCGCTATTGCACAAGTAATTTTTCGATTAGCAGCGATTCCAGCGGCCGCATCAGGGTCCGGATGGAGCCAGGGAGCGTATGCTCCGGTGACGTCACCGTAGTGTTGCAGATTTGTAACATTAGCGAGCCCGGACGATCTTACCTAACTTATACGGCCTTGGGGTGCCGTGCACAAGTCAGTTGGGACCCATTTTGCACGTGCGCACGTGCAGGGTGCCGCTTTCAGATCTCGAGAACGGCTGGGCCGATTGTGCCCAAATTTGGCACATCGCTAGAGACCAGTTAGTAGGGTGCCGTGCACAAGTCAGTTGGAGGTACCCCCTCGCAATTTCGCACGTGCAAGGCCCACCCTCTCGCTCGCTCCGTTAGTCGCCCCAAAAGGCGTTATACTGGTAACGTTACCGTTGATGTAAGAGCAACACGATTAGCTCATTAATTACGGAGCGAGCGAAGCGAGCGTAGTCTTTCCTTAGATTAACGGAAATTTCTGAGTATGAGCGGCCGCGGACGCTTTTGCGAGGCTTATATCTCAGCAACCACTTGACCGATTTACACGCGGTAATTTTTGTAGTGTAGCTTCATTCCTTCTACCAAGTATTGGACTATTCCCGATGCATGTGGGTGACCCCTTATGCACGTGCCACGTGCAAAACGAAGAGGTGTCACTTTTGTAATTGTTGCAATATCTCGGTAACTACTGGGCCGATTGCGCTGAAAGTTGGCATGTAGGTAGGCACCCACTAGGCAATGCATATCCATGTGCCAGAATTGGGGTGCTGCTGCACGTGCGCACGTGCAGGGGTCGATTCCAGATCTCGAGAACGGCTGGACCGATGGCGCTCAAATTTGGCACATGCTTAGGGACCGGTTAGTAGGATGCCGTGCAAAAGTCAGTTGGGACCCATTTTGCACGTGCGCACGTGCAGGGTGCCGCTTCCAGATCTCGAGAACGGCTGGGCCGATTGTGCTCAAATTTGGCACAAGGCTAGAGACCGGTTAGTATACTAACACCCTATAGGGTGCCGTGCACAAGTCAGCTGGAGGTACCCCGTCGAAATTTCGCACGTGCAAGGCTCACCCTCTCGCTCGCTCCGTTAGTCGCCCCAAAAGGCGTTATACTGGTTATTATTTGGTCTTTGGCGACGGGACGCTGTGTGTTCCTGCTTAGCAATGAACTAGGAAATAGGAATGATCGTCCTTCTGCTGTCCATCGATTATTATATCGTTCTGCTGTCATTAAACATTGCACGCTGCTTACGCACTGTGATCCGGTTCATTCCGTCTGGCCTGCTAAAATAAATGTTGTGCGCATCCTGCTCTACAGATTATGTGCTTTGATAGTTTCATTCTAAACCATTACAGCTTCTGGCGATCTGTATCAGTAAGACATAGGAGGCTCAGGCGCCAGAGAAAAACACTTTACAGCAGGGGTCTGTCTTAAATAATGTGATCCTGGCCACCCGCGAGTCTGGCAAGGGAAGGTTCTTCTGCGTTGGACCCCAGTGGCATTTAGATTGTTTGCGTTTTTCGGGTGCAATTGGGAGGAATGAATGTGGTCTTGCTGGTGCAGTAGCGGGCAGTGGTGTAAGTGAAATTAATGATCCTGTCACATTCAATGTTCATTGTGCCCACTGGGCTCTCCGACCAATCCATTTTACTGGCGCGCAGCCATTTTTATGTTCTTTCATTAAATAACATGGAATATGTAAGTTACATGTTTTGATGGGATGATTACCCTGACACGATATCGAAATTATTTGCACACACATATGCATACATGCAAAACTCACCGCTTAGCTCTATGATGTGTGTACCCAATGGTGTGCAACTGCTCTCATGTGTACTGTGCATTTGTATCACCGTCGCGCGTCGTCATCATTAGGCTGAACAATTCTCCACCTGGAATAAGTGTACTTACTGAGTTTTGCATGTGTGCATATGTGTGTGCAAATAATTTCGATAACATGGAATATGAGGAATGTGTAAGAAGTACCTATAATTGTCAGGCGGCCGGAAACTAGTTGCATGCATGAAATTGCAAGTTTCAAACTATATGTAGCGCAAAGGCATTGCTAGCAGATGCAATTTTCAATCAATGAACGTTTCTGCACCACCGGACCCATACCGTCTCAATTATTTTCGTCCAATCACCTGACCCGTCCAACCCTTCTCACCCTCTCTCAGCACGCCTCGTCAGCCTTTCGCCAACCGGGGGCGGCGGTCTCAGTCCTCTCGACCCTCCGCCCGATAGGTACTCCGCTGGTGGGATCACACCACAAGGCTGGTGAGCTAAGCGGCCCGTGATCCCCGCTCGGCGGCGCGGTGCGGAAGGGGTGAGCCGACCGCGCGGCGCGCGCGCGGCTTCCGTTGGCGCCGGCCGGACAACAGACCCCCTCCGGAGGGGGCAGGGGTGGGGGGGCTGAGGGGCAGATGCGGCGCACGCGTGGATAATCCGGTGCGCGGCCCAACAATCGGCCGGGCGGCGCGCGCCCGATCGGCCTGACGGTTCAATGCGGTCCGTCTGGGAGGGTCGCTGTGCGGCGCGGTGAGCCGGCGCGGGCTGCCGCAGCCGACGTCGAGCGGCTGCCTGTGCGGACGGGGAGGTGCGCTCGGTGCGAGCGACTTTAGCGAGTGTCATTTGAGCGAACGTCATTTGAGCGAACCATTTTCAGCGAATGGCAATTCAGCGATTATCAAGTTCAGCGATTATCAAATATAGCGATTATCAATTTTAGCGAAAGCTATGTTTCAGCGACATCTATTTCGTCGACTACAATTTGAGCGACTGCCAGTTCAACGAAACACTTCATCGTCCCGTAACGTTCTTTTTTTGCGAGCGTATACGCGCGAATGTTTCCGGAATTTCTCATGGTTATCTGGAACTGGATGGCGAATGTCACGTCCAAAGACCTCAGACATTGAGCTCCAAATGTAATTCTACATTTCTAAACAATTCCAACGGTTCAATTTCACCCCCTGCTATTTATAGAATTTAACAAATAGAATAGTTATATTAAGTTTTGTCCAGACGGTACCTACTCATAGGCGGCGGAACGAAGGTTGGGTACCGGGGCACCGTGCCACCCCCCTTGATTTTGGCATTTTAACATTAGCCCCTATTATGGGCGTTGCATGGAAAGAATGAGACCAAAAGTCGGCGGTGCCCCCGTTAATTGAAGGTATTCCGCCGCTACTGAACGGTAGCCAGTCCATTGTATTTAATTTTGTCTTTACCTCTGGTGGATTACAAACTGTTAGGTGTTATCATGACGTATGATATAAAACAAAATTTTTAAAACGAAACGTTGCAAGATCAATGATTAAACGTTGCGAAATGAGGCCTGATATTTTTGTGGTTTCAGGTCTCCAACAAGATTACTAGAACAAGATAACAGGTTTTCAAGCTTTCAAACAATTTTTTATTTTGTCGCGCGCAGCTTGAAGCATGACACAAACCAAACGGGTATTCAAAGGGCAAGAATTTCCGAAAAGTAGAAATGATTGACTTTCGTCGCGTTCGGTTTCGCTGTACATATAAACTGTATTCGCTCAATTGGTCTCCCATTGACCACCATATATTCGCTCAATCTGGTTTCGCTGATTCTGGTCCTCGCTTACGTTGATAATCGCTGTGATTGAATTCGCCGACTTGACAATCGCTGAAAAAGTCAATCGCTTAAATTGATTATCGCTGAAAATGTTTCGCTCAAATGTCGTTCGCTGAAATGACGCTCGCTCAGGTGTCGCAGAACCAGGTGCGCTAATGGATAGACGATGATTCATCAATCGTCGCCGCATTATGCCTAAAATGCATTCAAAAGCCCGGGTGGCAGCCTTCACCGATCACGCTGCCTCGCTGGATAAAGGGTGAACGATTCAGTGGTGCAGCTGCCTGGCTGAATCTGAACTGTGGAACATCGTGTGCAGCACTGCGAGATGCTTTTCATCCCGCCCATCTTTCGATTCCGATCTTGTAAGCTTTCAGACCATCGAAAACATTCGTCAGTTACGAACGCCTTTCTTCCACATCCTTTGAACTTGTGTCACTCGCTTCTCAGAACTCCTAACCTCAAATGCGCCGCATAGCTCCGGGCGCGTGCCAGCGCAGATCGGCCCGTATGCGTGCGGCTCCCCCGACGGTGGGGCGACACGCGCATTACGCACAATGCGACGAGCGGGTGGTCGTGTTGTCGCGCGCGCGGCGCGGCGGCTCTGTGTTGTGGAAAGCGGTCGGTAGCGGTGATCGCGTTGTTTGTTGGTGTGTGTGCCGACAGAGGTGCCGCCGGCCGCGACCGACGGCTTCCTTCCTACCCGGAAACACACCCGTCGCTACCGCCGCTGGGGGGCGGGGAGGGGAGGGAGGGGAACAAGGGGATGTGGTGGAGAAGGGGTACTGTGGTAGCGCCGAGCGGTCTAAGCGGCTGTAGTGGGAACTTTGGGAGGCAATGTATTGCTAAAGGATTCGTCCAGACGTCCAGTGCTCTCCAACAATCGTAGAACCTTGTAAAACAAATTAACGGCGAATGGGTTATGTTTTTGTCTGTCAAGAACGCTTCCACTTCGCATATTCTGTGATTGATTTGGTGCCAGCTGTCTCAGTTATACATACTTCATGTCTATGATAAAGGACTGAGGATAAGAATGTAGGCATGAACTAATGTAGGCATGAATGTTAGCATGAATTGTGGGACAGTGCGAGTGCTGAAAGGAACATTTCGGGCGCGATGATATTAGCCGTTTTCACGACGGGCTATCCGGCGAATGCACCTGATTTGACCAAATCTGCACCTAATCTGTACCAGATGTGCACCAAATGTGTACCAGATGGCCGTCGTGAAAACGGCTACTATTCTGTCTAGGGCCACATTATGAAAATCAGCTTTCAAACAGTTTGGTTGGTAGGCATTCTTACTCTCAGACCTTTATGTTCTTCCATATCGCGCAGTGCATTAGCTGCCGACGTTTCACTGGAAAGATGTTGCGAGAAATGACCAAATTACGGTGTTCTAGTTCAATCGCGCCTTCTTTATTTCGTTTCAGCGGTGCTGATTGAAGGAAATGTTGACTGAAGTACGCCTCGTTGCGAGCTCTTTTCATCTCGGTTAGAGACGATGTTTATTGCCTCCGTCTGGGAGCGCTGTTCGCAGTTTTTCGGCAGGCTGTTATCTATCGCAGTATATTTTCTTTTGTCCGGTTGTTGCCTGAGTGTTCGGTGATTACATCCAATCGCTGATTTATTTCTCTAGTTTCTGTTGGTTGTAATGAGATAGGGCTGCTGAGAGAAAAAAAAAAACGCTGCTGTAAATAACTTGGGGGAGGTATTCCTTGTTCACAACTTCATGCATGTTGCATACGCAACCGGCAACACGTATTACACGTAAGATATAAAATGAAGTAGATACGCTTAACGACTGTTGAGCATTAGTAGGTACATACTAGAGATGTCAATCGGATACCAACTTTTTGGTATACCGATACCAAACCGATACCAACTTGGTATTTGGTATTTCAATCGTAATGTGTTTGGTATTTTGTTGGTATCATGAACCCTCACTAATATATAAGAGGCCAAGAAATCGGTAAAAAGTTGGTATTGCCCTCATTTTCCCAAGTTGGTTTGGTTTCGGTATTTCCCCATGGTTTTGGTTGGTATTTGGTTTGGTATCGGTATTCCGATTTTCCGTAATTGACATCACTAGTACATACCTACTTTTTGTATGTTTCTTTAATTCCACGGTCCAGGCGTTTAGGCACTCTCACTCGATTTCCTGGAACCTCACGGATATCAACGATTTATTCATGCAGTCTCACAACAGGCATGCGGTTGTTGATGTCATTCGCGTGTCCTACCTCAGCTACCTGTATCGCCAGATAAAATACAGATACACGACTTTGGCTGATCACGTGTCAGGAACTTTCCTCATCTAGTTAGCAGTAATTCGCTCAGCCATGTCTCACTGCGGTAGGCTACTGGTCACGTGACTTGTGTACCCGCTGTAACCGCTACGGGTCGTGCCCACAGTAGAGGGCATTGTTCATGCATTGTGTCACCCAGGGTAGGGTTCGTGACCCTTTGTGCCGGCAACCTAGCCACTTGAACCACCGTTCTCACCACGAGAAGCCACAGCCTTTCCGCGTGTGACCGTCACGTATGTTGGGCAATTTTCTGGTCATAGGTGATGAATGCGCTGTTTTCGCGGTGCGTTTGCTTCAGATGCTACCCGCAGTGGGGTTTTGAACGGTAGTTATTCTGTCAGTGAACTAGGCCTGACCTGTACTTGTATGGATAAAAATCCCGAGCTTGGGATTAGAACAGTGATTGTGCAAATTCCTTGCGAGATCTTCATATGAAGCTGGCGGGCCGCCAACAGCAGCTGACCAATAACGTCTTCTCTGTGTATGTTACAAATTTCCAGAAGATATTATGAGGAAGCATGATGGATCTCACCTTGATCTTACTTTGCTCTTTGCTTTACTCACTGCTCGCGTAATTAATAAGAAGACTTTTTAACTTATGCTTTACGCACTGACATACTGGAGTTAACTGACTTGACCTACCGTTCGTCAGGTGCCGTCCAACAGCGGGCCGGGTCGGTACCGTCTACACGTGGAGGGGAACGAGCCGGATCAGCTGGAGGGCTCGCTGTTCCGTAACCAGACCGAGCTGCGGTTCGAGGCGCGCTCGCTCACCATGCTGGTTCAGATGGACAGCCCCGTCTACCGGCAGCTGCAGACAGGTGAGGGGTGACTGCGGGGTCAAGGCAAGGGTCCGGTTCATATAGAGCTCCTTTGCTGGATAAATGGCACTTATTGCAAAGGGTGACCCGATGGATGAGTTCATTTAGCCGCCCTTACACACCGTACCAACGTTACCAAAAGTGTCCCTTTGAGCTAGTCGCACTTTGGCAAGTGACACACAGCTACGGGCTTTTCTATATGAGCTGGGCCCTGCAGGGCTCATTTGCGCAGTCATGTCACGGAATTATGGGCCCTCAGAACGCCCCTGTGGATGCTAAGGTGACAAAAACGATTTCCGCGGCCAACCCACGCGCTATTCGATAAATGTCACCGACACGTGGCATCACGCAACCGGAAATTCCGGTCACACCTGCTGACGCGAGGGAAGTTTTGGGTGCGCTCACCGTTAGCGAATTTATTTTACTTACGGATGCGATAAACCTTTGAAGTTCATGACCTTCGTCGAGTTTATTTCTTGTGTGTTGGGTAAACGAGCCCTGCTCAGGAGCGAGCTTGTGTGACACAGGATGGTATTTGAAAGATTGTGATGCGATGCTGCTGCAGTAACTCATTCGTTCAACACCGCTGTTGAATCACTCACCCATTGCTCCATGTGCTGCACTGATGAAATTGCGCCCATTGAACAAACGACTGCCGATCAGTGTTCGTTTGTTTTACGTTTGCCCTTACCTCTCCATGGCACACGGGGGCGCACAGTCTGTCGAGTGTCGAGCACACCCCTCTTTACGAGCCGACCAGCCGGTCGGCACTTTAGTCGCCATTACCCCGCATTGTTCCTGTGCGGGAGGGGGTAGTGGCCGGCTGGGGCACCGGAGGGGAAATCAGTGGGACGTCCGCTGATTACCGACGTGTGCCACGTAAATTTGAGCCGGCCACGTGCCACGTGCCGCACGAGTGACCCCCCTCCCCCAGTGCTGGCCGCCCCTGTCTGCCCCTGATGGCGCCCTTCCCCCTCATGGCCCTTCCCCGTTTATTTTTCGGTCCATCTGGCGAGAGGCCACCGTGGACATACGCTCATTCTTTGAAACGCCGTTTTTCGTGATCCGTTTTGAATGAAGCTATGTCGAAACCGAGAAGATGGCTTCTGAAGACGTCTTCATAACCCAGCAGGATGTCATCCAAAGGGCTTATGAACCCTGCTGAAAGACGAATCCGTCCATTAGATTCTCAGTCACGTAGCCAGACAGCTTTGTTGGAATCGTCGTTTGATTTAAGGCCTGTGTCGCGTTCTCTGTAGGGGTACGCCGCCGGTGCCGTTTTGAGGCTTGTGAAGCTGAAACGGCACGCTGTTATCAGTATTCGTGGCATGATGTTGTCTGGTTCTGATGGTCTGTGTTTAAAATGACGCCATCTTCCGCAATGGTCTTTACTTCTCTCCAAAGGACAGACAATATAGCAGCTGTGTTATGCAGCAGTGGTCACTATTTTCTCTGTAACCATCCACTGTCCCCGCCGATGCGTCCCCTGCTCCTATGATCGGCAGCTGCCCTGAGGGGTTTGTAATCGTCACCCCACTGCATGTTTATCCCGACTGCCCCTGATCAGTCACCCTCTGGAGACCTGTGATTATCCCCTCTGGCGTTATCTCCTCAGAAATGCCCCGCTCCTTCTGACCTCATGGCGCATTTCGGATCGCTGGGGCTTGGCTTCGGTTGGGATGACGGAATTGTTGATATAAAGGCAGATCGATGGCTCTTTTGGGGTCGTTTGTCTGGAGGTTTCAACTAGTTTCTTGCCGTAGTCCGCGCTGCTTTGTCTCTTGTCTGCGTGCACTCACACCCCATCTCGACGTTTCCTCCATTCCTTTCCGTTCCTTCACGTCCTTTTCCCGCTGCTCGGTCCACCCCACTGCTGTAAGGGGGCTTACCACTCCCATTGGAGTGGTGCGTGTCCACCCGAGCCGTGTCCCAGTCGACTGATGACTTCTTCAGCGTCTCTAACAGTCTCTGCTGCGCCCTCGGAAGGCGAGTAATGGCCGCCATCACTCCCGAGAGTCAAGTAACGCACACGCCGGGACCGGGACGTGTTTTTACCCAGAATGCTGAACTCGCTGCTGAGACTGGCGCGTGCCCGGGATGGTGCGACGGCGTAGGGCGTAGCGGGAAGTTGAAGGAACGAGGAGAATAGAAAGAAAAGATGGAAATTAAAATCTCTCAACAGACTGGCGATGGGATGGGTGATTGGAGGGGGAGGTCATCAACGCTCATCGCTTTCAAAACCTAACGCTGCAGAAGACTTGGAAGGTTTTATGTTCTTCAAGTTGGACTTTTTTAGATAAGAGAATTGACTTTTGTTGAAGCCCCGAAATTTATTGCATATTGGTATTTCGTTGAACACTTTTTGTTTCAGATTTTAGTACTGGATATCCAATCTTTCGGGAGGAATTTCATTTCCTGCTGTCGGTTTCTTACTATGTTTGTTGTCTGCCTTCGTTGTTCATCGCTCCTTTACGGGATTCCCCTCTAACAAGCGGCGCCGCTGCTCTCCTATGGGAGTCACAACTGTCCGTCCGTGGGCCTGTTTTGCCGGCAGCGGCCGCGGGGAGGCCGCTCCGCTGGGGCTGGCCGGTCGGTGCCAACGCCCGGGGCGCCGCCGAGTGCCCTCAGGGGACACCGGTCGCCGCCGGGGTCGCAGGGGTCACACACCCCGCGCGCTGGCGCAGCTGGTGGACTGAGCTGGGGTCAGAGGAGGGAGGGTGGCGGGGCAGCGGCCAGACCGGTACCCATGGGACCAGACAGCCAGAGGAAGGGTGAACCGGGTGAACCATTTGCCTGTGGTGAAAGTCATTGTCTCTAATTAAAGTTCATGACCGTGGGTAGCGGGTGCTCTCTTGTGTCTTTTTCACCAGCTGTTTCTTGGAAGCATAGTTCAATGTAACTATGGACGGGACAATCGCTTAGCTTCTCTGCGCCAGACAAGCTTCACTGCGCTCACCTTATTGACAACACATCTCAAAAGCTGTTTGTGACGTTACGTGTTCTTTTAACGGCACCCTTTTATCAGCACCCATGCAGGGCTCCATTCATATGAACCAATTAGGTCGATCCTGGATGGCCCTTTCAGTGTGGACCCGTTTCGCGTGGGGTACCGCCTGGTCCCGGCCTGCACGACGCACGCATCATCAATCATTTCCCACCACCTGCCAATTCACGGCGCCGCGCTCGTACCAGTTTCGTCCATCCCTCGCGGATAAATACTCGAAGGCCAGTTTCACCAACAAAGAATAGACGGCTGCGATTATTTTTTGACAAAACGATAGTCTCAAAATGTCATTTACTGCTGAAAATACTAATCGCTGACTTGAAAAATGTAACAACTTAGCTTTCAAGTGCTATATTATTTGGTCAGCCATTACTTTGTTCACCTGGTAATAGGATTTATAGACTATCGTTTTGTCAAACAATAATTGCAACCGTCTATTTTTTGTTGGTGAAACTGGCCTCACTGGTTGAACCGTGGCGGACCAGCGTTTGTTGGTTCGAGATAAAAGTCAAACCCTTGATGGTGATTTGATTTTCATCCGTCGCTGTGATTGCTGAGACTGTTCAACGTAAGACTGGGATGTCTTTGATCAACTTGTGTTTGTGTGCATAGCCCTGGCTCCTGACTGGAGCTCAAAATACTTAGGAATTCAACAAAGCAAGATGCAGTTCATAGGATGTAAGGCTGAATTTGAATCCAAATCGAGCCCAGGCGCTGCAGGGTACGCCACCTAGAGTGTCTCTTTCGGAAGTGAGTGTGCCAGGAGTGTCTACAGTCGCAGTCTCGGCGGTCCTCGCGCGCCGGCCGCACGGCGGTGAATCTGGCGCACTGGTGAGATACCATGCGCGCCGTGCGCCTCACAGTTTAACCGGTTGATGAGCAGTGCATCGATGGGATGCCTGTTGGATGCCACGAGAGGTCGGGGTGTGTGTATAAGAAGATGGTGCAGCTTGCCTCAGCTGCTGCTGTTGCGTATGTGTACCTATATGGAGAATCGCGTAAAGTTATGGTTTGAAAGGGAACTTTGTTTATGAGGTGCAGATTTTGACGTTCTTTGAATCCCGTGTAAGATCCTTAATTAACTACCATTTTTTAGATACATTGTGTCCTAATTTCAGGAGAGCGTTTAACATTTACTGCTGCGTTGTGTTCCACGAAAACGGTCACCTCTTTGTGGCGAAATCACAACACCATTAACACAACGGTAGCTAAAGTAAACAAGGGGCGGCGTTTTTCGTCTGGGATGGGCCACAAAATATGCTTTTCCTGCCAGCTTGAAGAAGCACCTGTGACCGGGTCCTTCCCACCTGGCGCACTGCTTTCCCCGAGCGGATGAATTTTTACTGTTTCTACGAGACGGTCCACTAATATTTTTGATAGCTAAGTGGAACTTTGCTAGTGATATGCAGTATGCTCCTAGATTAAGCATCAAACTTCAAGTACAGTTCAGTCGCGCTTTGATGGGTCACGTTAACGTTCTTTCAAGCGACCTTGCTTCACTCACATTTCTGTGACTCCAGTTCTATTATCCAAACTTTGCCTCGCTGCCTTTTGGTTGTAATGGGTTAGGACTCAACTCGCCAAATCTAACAGATGCACGTCTGTCGTATGTTCCAGTTCGGTTCCGGGTGGTACTGCTGGGAACCGATCTCAAGTCCTTCAAGTCCTCGGCGGACGTCCGTCTGCTGGATCCGAACGGCATCATCATGAAGCGATGGCCGTCACTGCAGGTGAGCTCCGGGTCGAGCTAAGTGATGGTAGAAACGTTAGATGAATTGTTGATTTACGCCAACATGAGAAGAAGAAAAATTGTTTTTGGTCAAATGGCCCCGCGATTATGCTATACTTAACCTGAACATTGACAAATGTGGCTGGTCGATGTCGATGCTGAAAGCTCGGAACAAAAGTACAGGAATTTATAGCGGTACTCCACGACAGATAGTTGAAACTTTGTCCACAATTTCCACACGGCCGACACTGCTTGTGGTTAGCGAGGAGTGGAGCTGGTGCGCCAAAGCGTCATATTTCTCTGACGCAGGATCAGCCAATGGCTTACCGGCGCTTTGTGCGGATTTGTTTCACGATACTGGGCCCGATTTTGTCGCTGTATGTGATGGTGGTTATGTCCCTGAGCTTAGCTACATAGCCGTTTACATAGATTTTTGGACTATGAATCATTTATGGCGCCAAAAACTGCATCCCGATTCAATCAAGCAGCCTCATTTCCATATTGAGGCTGCATATTGACGTGGAAAGTAGCGTCGTTTTTCAAAACCCGATAATGGTTTCATTATGATTGCCTTAATGTGACAATACTTGTTGCGATAAAAATCAATGCGTGATTTGCGATTCAATCTGTTAGCTTACTCTGCATTGTTCATGCTCCAAAATGGGCGTAACTCTTCGTTCTGCAGGTTAAACGTAAGAAAATTGCTGCAATTGCATCAGTATCGAAGAGCATAGCGGTACAGTATCATGAATTCATAATGTCACATGACATGCATCATAACTTCCTATCCTCTATTAGGCTGAATGCCAGGAACTGGCCGTAGCACCTCGCCCATAGGCCCTGGCAATAATACACACTCTCCTGGATTTACAAGAGCGACCGGACTTACTGGAGCGGCAACATCACAGAGACACGAGACTACACATGTTTTGCACGAGACCATTGCAGTAGAGTGCAAAGTCCCGTGCGACAAGTAATGACACAATGACACATAGCCCATCGTAGCTTCTCGGCACAAGACAGACAGATGCGGCGGTTATCCGAAGGATAATCCCCGCATAAATCTGGTTTTGGTGGAACAGCACCTGCGCGTATGATGGTCCATTAGTCGGTAAATCTTCCATTTTTATCTGCCGCATTTTCCCCATGTGAAGTTTTTTCGTTTGGATCATTTAGCACATCCATGGAATTCAAGGACAGATCAAAACAATATAAAATATATGATGACAGGCAAAGTAGACCACGCTCTCAGCCTTCATCAAATTCACTCATGGATTCATAAGCGTACCATGGATCCTAATTCCTAACCTATCCAGCGGGTTTTACTGAGAGAGGGCAATAGTACGTTATGGAAGCGTAGACAAAGCCCGAAACTCAACTGCTTAGTTACAAAATAAGCATTTTTCATTACACCACCACCAACAAAACAAAGCTTGTTAGCTATGTAGTACCTACAAGTATGCACAAACCTGCTACTCGGTAGCCAAGTGCCAACCGTAGCCAACGCCAGCCCCCCCCCCCCCCACTGACTTGGAAATGGTGGGGGGGGGGGGCGGTGGAAGAGAGATGGCACGATACCGACCCACCAAGGCCCACACCGCCGCGGGCCTAAATTGCGTGTTAAAAATGCAGCGGCTCGTCTGCCCGGAGCCCGGGCGCGTGTCGAGCCACCGGGACCCGGGCGGGACCTCGGCTGAATTCGAGGTTACGTAGGCCACGCACGGCAGTGACGAACGGTGACATGGAGGGTGGAGTGGCGCTGGGACTGCTGAGGTTGGACGTGTATATTATGCAGGAGGTCAGAGATTGGTGGTGTGAGCTTGCGCTGAGGTGCATCAGTTTCGGGACATATTACAGATGGACGGTTTACAGCGTCGTGCTAGCTCTGAATAGCATGCACTTGTTCTGAACATTTTGCGTGTTAATGATCAGACAATAATCTAAAGAAAACATAAATGCAAACGTTTTTTCAAGTTTTTTTACTGTTAACACACCAAACTAGGTTAGTGGCACAATGCAGTCGATCCAATATTCGTCAGGTCGCTTTGCAAACATCCCCCAGGCATTCAGCGTTGTTTGTCGCGGGAATGTCCCCCTGGACCGACAGACACTTCTAGACCTTCCTGTCGTGTTTTACACTCATGCGTCTTCTAGTTGTCACGCCATCTTTAGACACCTTGTTTCCCTCATGTCAATATTTTAGACCATAAACACGCTGAATAAACGAGGATTATTTGCATAAAAAGCGGCAATGTGCCAAGGATTCATCGATTGGGACAGGAAGGACACAAAAACCAACGGCTTTAGAGCCTGGAATTTATGTCCTGGGTGAGCGAATGAAGCGGTTCATTCGTCTGTGTAACGACCCAAAGCCCGGCCAGCGACGCTCTCATGCCTTTTTGGTGCACAGATAACATCACGTGACTAACAACCAAGTCACATTGCCCCAACAGACGGTAAATAACTTTTGAAAATACCAATTTCCAATTTTAATGTTTTCTGGACCAAAATTATGCGAGGAATCCGATGGTGTGGTCCCCGAAATCTGAAAATTTCCATTTTGGAGATAGCACCTATTTTTTGAAAAATAAATATTCGTCAGGCTTAATAGTCAAATAAATTGGAAATATAATGAGTTAATTTTTGTAACAACACTGGAATGTGTCGAACATGAATTAGAGATATATTTTAGCTGAGATGATACTATATCTGCGCATACATGTACATGAACTAGTACATTAACCCTCGTCGGCCGAGAAGGGGTGGGGCGGGTGCCGCCTAATAGGGCTTTTCGCGATAGCTTAAAACTCGCTTAGGGTAGACAGCTGAAACTTGGCATACCTAATCTTTTATTCAAGCTGGATCTTTTGACCTCAACTGCGTTTTCAGGTCAGGTCAGGTCACTGACCTATGACGTCATAAATGAGCCTCTGCGAGGTCCTCAGATGTTGCAACTTTGCAACGCCCTCAGTGCCAGAGGAACTTTCACAGGAAGATAAAACTTACAGGACGTAGTATCCTTCAGAGGTCTTACAACTTGTATATCTCGGATTTAACCTAAATGTCACATGAGGTCAGGTCGGTCACGTGACCTCACCACTATAAGTCAATGGGGGAAATACGAAAACTGTTATTTTGGCGCCGGTAATGATCTAAAACTATCCCAAGCACATGAAATCGTGGTTTCATGATCGGACCTTACAAAGAGTACATGAAACCACGATTTCATGTGCTTGGGACAGTTTTAGATCATTTCCGGCGCCAAAATAACAGTTTTCATAGTTCCCCCTATTGACTTATAATGGTGAGGTCACGTGACCGACCTGACCTCATGTGACATTTAGGTTAAATCCGAGATATACAAGTTGTGAGACCTCTGAAGGATACTACGTCCTGTAAGTTTCATCTTCCTGTGAAAGTTCCTCTGGCACTGAGGGCGTTGCAAAGTTGCAACATCTGAGGACCTCGCAGAGGCTCATTTATGACGTCATAGGTCAGTGACCTGACCTGACCTGAAAACGCAGTTAAGGTCAAAAGATCCAGCTTGAATAAAAGATTAGGTATGCCAAGTTTCAGCTGTCTACCCCAAGCGAGTTTTAAGCTATCGCGAAAAGCCCTATTAGGCGGCACCCGGCCCACCCCTTCTCGGCCGGCGAGGGTTAATGTACTAGTTCATGTACATGTATGCGCAGATATAGTATCATCTCAGCTAAAATATATCTCTAATTCATGTTCGACACATTCCAGTGTTGTTACAAAAATTAACTCATTATATTTCCAATTTATTTGACTATTAAGCCTGACGAATATTTATTTTTCAAAAAATAGGTGCTATCTCCAAAATGGAAATTTTTCAGATTTCGGGGACCACACCATCGGATTCCTCGCAAAATTTTGGTCCAGAAAACACTAAAATTGGAAATTGGTATTTTCAAAAGTTATTTACCGTCTGTTGGGGCAATGTGAAGTGTGAGGCGACAGACGGCAGACGGTCACGTGACGAATGACGATGTTCCGTGGGGCTCGGCCCTGCCGGTCGACATGATCGTACGTTTGTGTCTCTGTCGGGGTCTGGAGTCTGTAGACTCGATATGGAAGGTGCTGGAGATACTCCAGGCTTTATACGGTCTTCAGCGTTGAAGGGAGAGGTTGTATAGTAAGGTGCATCTAATGTTCGGCCTCCTAAAGGGAATGCTGCGTGGAGGGGTGTCTACCAGTAAGGATTTATCAGCCAAGTGTGAGACGACAGACGGAAGGACAGCCTGTTTCACGTATGATGTTGGTCTGCAAGGCCGGCTGTAAATTACCAGTGACGCTTCTTCGTAGCCTAATGTGACTCCATCCTCGAGCCTCGATATGACCACCGTAATGTCTCACTCATCTGTCGGCATTTCAGCGCGATCCATTGTTCGGGGCGGATAATGTCTGTGGCTGGGATTCCGGTAACCGCAGCCGCGCGGAAGACGCCACTTTGGTCTTGTTTGCGCCGCGTTTACGGCCATCTGCCGTCTTTATCACGTCACCGCTGCGCCGTTTTTGCCATCGTCGGCCCGGCGCTGTGCCCGTGTATTGGCGGAAACGGTAGCCCGCCGTTGTGATCGCGGCTGCTCGGCAGGGTTTTTACGGACAGATGCGACCACGACTGTTTTTGTTGTAAATCGTTTATCGGCGCGGGGCTAAATTGCGAGGTGCTGTTATCATGTTAATTGTTAACCTGGTTAAGAATCCGTGTGGCCATTGTTTTTGTTGGGGACGAGCACCATGTTTCGTTTCGATCTTGACCTGATTCTAATCATCGCATGACCAAACCATCGTGTGTTTTTGTATCAGTCGTGTGGAACCTTATTTGACCTGGTCAGCGTTCAACTTTGCAATAACCCGACACTCCATACTACAATAGTCTCTTGTCTGTTTATTGCAATACCCACCGATCTGACCTCTTGCTGATCTGACCCTGACCTATCCCACAGTTCAGCACGGGTTTTGTGTCCGCCGATTACCTCGACACACCTGACTGAGCTAATTGTGACCCTTCCTCACAGTCCAACCCGAGCCTGGTGTCTGCCCAGACCCGCATTGACCTGATTCTGACATCTCCCTCAGTCCAACACTGGCCTAGCGTCTGCCAAACACTCCCTACTGACCTGACCCTGACCTCTTCCCACAGTTCAGCACGGGCTTAGTGTCTGCCGAGTACCCGCGCTGACCTGACTGACCTTTTCTGACCTCTCCTTACAGTCCAACAAGGGCCTTGTGTGTGCCGAGTACCCGCACTGACCTGACCGACTCTGACCTATTCTGACCTCCCCAACAGTCTAACACGGGCCTGGTGTGTGCCGAGTACCCGCTGACCTGACTGACCTGACCTGACCTGACCTGACCTTTCCAACAGCCCAACACGAGTCTGGTGTCTGCCGAGTGCCCACACTGACCTCACCTGACATACCTTTTTCTGACCTCTACCCACAGTCCAATACGGGCCTGGTGTCTGCCGAGTACCCGCTTGGGGATCGGCCGGTCGAGGGTAGTTGGAAAGTGCGCGTCACAGCGCGCGGTCAAACGGAGGAGCAGCCCTTCCTGGTAGAGGTCTACCAGCCGCCAAAGTTTGAGGTAAGTGACTCCGTTGTCGCCCAAGTTTTAGGCAAGTCACATTGGGGTAAGGCAGCGTATGAGTGGTGTATGGATGGGTTATTATTTGTGAAGTGAAACGGCTAAAACAAGGCAAATATTTAAAAAAGAAAGAAAAAGACCGTATAAGACTAATGAAGAAGAGCTGGTTGCGTACCCTTCGGTCTTGTCTTGCGGATGGATGTTCCAGAAAAGTTTGTGCGCCGTTTTGAATATTAATCGGAACGTCCGTCTCGTTTTCTGTGTTTTGGAGAAATCCTTACGGAAATGAATTTTATGTTGAGTGATGTCTGTGTCAAGGGATGACAGCTTTGATAAATTAATGCTATATTTTTGCTCAAACGGCTGTTTTTAAGGTAAAGATTTTCACTTTTCGGCAGATGTCTGCTCTTCTAAACGTCTTTTGTTATATTCCGCCGGACGCATCATTTGATATTTGAACCTCTTGGGCTTTTGTTGCCTCTCACATCTCAGTTGGGGTACAGCATCATTCATTTGTCATCCTATGAAAGCCCATAGGCCGCTAACTCATTTCTCCTGGCTGAAACGAAAGTAGGAAGGAACGAAGAATTGTTTCTGCCTTCGGTGACTAGCAGGGTAAGAAGTGATAGCGGCGCTAAGTTCAGTGACAACACTGTTCTGAAGGCAGCGGTTGGTTGGTAAAACACAAAAAAAGCTCAACGAAAGACGTTTTACGTATGTTTTCGAATGGCGGTATGGTAAACCATTTTCACCACGATTGCAACCACAAAGCGAAACGTTCAAGCGGGATTTTTCAATTCTCAGACATTTTTTTCATTTATCATACACTATCACCCAAGCCTATCTCTGGTTTGACGACCTTGTCAGTTGTCACCCCTGCCGACAGCCCCAGACTCCGTGTCACCCTGCTCTGCTGCGCAATGACCCAGAACTGACCTCTGATATGACCCTGCCACCCCCCCCCCCCCCCCGTCAGGTTTTGGTGGAGACGCCAGCGCTGCTGCGCACCTCCGACCCGGCCCTGCACGTCACTGTGACGGCCGACTACAGCTCCGGCGGCGGAGCCGTGTCGGGTCAGCTGACCCTGCTGGCAGAGGCGGCCCCGCTGCACAGACACGTCGGCTGGAGGGCCAAACAGGTCGTCCTCGAGACGGTCCACTCGGTAAGGGTGGGTCTGGCTGGGAGGGCAGGGACACTGTGGAATGTCGGGGAATGATGTTGAGGCTCAGAATTACTGAGCCTAAATCCGAGCGGACAGCGAAAGGCAGGCAGTTGAAATGTTTCGAAGTTGTTATGGATTTAGTTCGGCCTTTTCACGTTCTTTGAAAATCTCTTACGTTATTTCGAATGAATAGTTTCTAATGCACCATTGTCTTAGTGCCATAGTCTTATTGCCCGTTTCCCTCACGACGGCCACTCTCGTTTTCCCGTTTCAGTTTTCGGGCCGCCACCAGACGTCTGTGCCGATGTCTCAGCTGCTGCAGCTGCTGCAGCCGCTGGACGGCTCCGAGGTCAAGGTCACGGCGCAGCTGGTGGATGACCAGCTGCAGGTCACCGGTCAGGGTCACAGCGCCACTCGCGTCTACGGGGACACCATCCAGCTGAAATTCCTGGGCGGGCCCAGCCAGGTGTTCCGCGCGCACATGCCGTTCAGGGCACATGTGAGTCAGATTGAGAAGAGGGTTGGTCGATAGATTTGTACCGCCGCGCTGGGGGCTTGATTTGAGGCGTGATCTCGGTTTTAGGGCTTGTTTGTTTTTCAACGTGGATGGTTTTTGTGTGTACATATATGTGTTTTTTTTTTCATTTACGGTCTTTGTCTGCCACTGCCAATTTCTTTTTTTTTTCTTCGGGTCAGTTGCTACAAAAAGTACTGCCGTACATCTTTCAGTCGGACGTTTACACCTTATCATTCTCCTGCATACCCTCTCACGAAGACGGGGATCGTTTCCCACAGCCACCTCATTATCCATTCGGCGTTACATTGACCGAGATTGCGACAAAGGATGGTGGGGCCTCCCGGTCGCAGCCCACCGAACATATCTGTGTCAGTAGCGATTGATGAGTCCGCGACCCGTCAGCCTCGGAGTCGCAGAGCTGAATAATGGAGCGGGTCATAGGCTGTCGGGTACATGGGTTCCATGGACTGACAGGCGTGCCGGCGTTTCAAAGCGTGTGGTGCAGTGTTTAGTGTCGCTCGGCTAGATCGGTTTTGTATTTTTGGTGGGCGTTGGAATGTGTGTGGGGGGGAGGGGGGGGGGCATTGTTCTGCTATGGCGGTGGGTTTGGTGCAGATTCTGAAGCAATTTGATCCCCGCATGGCCGGAAGTCGGAACCACGACCGCTAGGCGCCGCTATGAGATTGTCGTTGTATGCCATTGTGCTTACGATTACACTGTCTTCTTGAGCATTTAGCATGCTATCAGGTTTTAATGTATCGGTTGAGATTTTGTCAGACTTGTGCTCACGTGATCTGGCTCGTTGGCCTGCGACATGACCTGTTGACCTTTGACCACCGACCAGACCTGCGACCTCTATCGCCAGCCTGGTGTTGCACATTACCGACCACTCCTCACTCATAGTTGATCGTTTACCTGACCCGGTGACCTATGACGTGACCTATGACCTAACCCATGATCTCCGTCACCAGCTGGTGGCCCATATGACGGACGGCTCCCGTCTCAGTCCGGAGCGGCTGGTCCGACACCGCCTGGACGTCCAGCCGGAGCTGGTCTTCAGGTCAGTCACAGCAGCAAAGGCCGTTCCCGTGTAGCGATTTACATTATTCTCACGTAACGCATGTAGTGTGTGCGGTAATCCTGGCGTCTGCTACCTGATGGATGCTCTCTTTATTATTTGATTCAAAAACTATCTTCAAATGACTCGGGATACGGCAGATTGTTTTCGTTTATGAGCTAACGTTCCGGATCTGACCTCCGTGCAGGGACGGCAAGCGGTTCAAGATGTCGAAGCGTCGAGCTCAGATGTCTCCGAACCACCCGGGCGTCTGGGAGGTGGAAGTCGTCCTGTATGAGGAGCGGGGTGAGTTTTACCCCTCTTCAATATACCCTGAGTTTTGCCCCCGTCACTGCTTGTTTTTTTGTTGAGTAAATTTCTATCTCAGGATTTTACAGCGGAAGGAAATTTTGACATATTGCGCAGTCTGGCGCTGCTTCCTGCCTGATAAACCGCTCATCGCGTTCGTGTCTGGCATTATTCTGAAGTCGCCGTTGCTGAGAGACGCCGGCAGAATTTGATGTGACGCCGCGAACACTCCTGAGGATAGCGGCTGAATCATTGTCTCCTCCCGGTGCCCCGTAAATCAGGGGGTGTCACGTAAAAATGTCACCCGAGAAGCGCTCCTAACCAGCTGGTAATCATGACCAGAATTTAACGTCTCGGCTGGCGACAGATATAGTTGATGCCGTGATGTAATGCTATTGCGACTTGGCTTTGATCTAACCAGAACTATGTCGCTATTTCAGCGGTATGTCAGGTAAAATTATCTGTTATCTCCTCTTCCTAGGTGGCACGCTCGTACTTTGTTGTTGTTGTTGTTGTCGTTCCGGCCGTCGGGCCCGGTGGGCCCACATGGGGGGCCCGTGAGGGCCCCAGCCCCCCTCGGGGGCGACACCTGCGACGTCCGCGCAGGGAGGGCAGCAGGCCCCCGGGCGGGTTCCGGCGGACTCAGACGCCGGGTAGGGCCGGAGAACCCAGCACCCCGCCAGAGTGTCTAGCGCCGTGGGCGCTCTATAGTCGGCCCAGGCGCCGCAGGAACTCGATAACCCGGCATGGGTCAGCGAAGACCTCCCGCAGCGTCGGGTCCTCTCTCCCGAAAACGTCGTGACGGACGCGGGCCGTCGCGGGGCACGACGTCAGGAAGTGTTCCGCGTCCTCCCTGACTCCGCCGCCGCAGGTCGGGCACCCATCGTCCTCCTCCGCCCCGATGAAGTGACGGTAAGCTTGCAGGGCAGGAGAGTGGCCGGTCCGGAGGCGCGCCAGAGCGGTGCCCTCTCTCCTAGACAGGCCGAGCCTGTCTGCCAGCCTGACCCTGCCCGGGCCGACGACATCGTGGTAGTCGTGGCTTAGGTGCGGGCGGGTCGCGGGAGCCGGTCGGGAGTGGCGCGTGCTCTCCACCCACTCTCTGCTCACGTGACGCTTCAGCAGGCTCTTGGCCGCCGCGAAGGTGATGGGTGTCCCGTCCTGCGGCAGCTCAGCGGCCTCCCTGGCCACGGCATCGGCGATCTCGTTGCCGGCGACTCCCGCGTGACCGGGAACCCACTGAAGGTCCACGCGGTGGCGTCGTCCTAGTCGCCGGAGGGATAGCCAGACTTGGTCAGCGACCCGTTCAGTCTGGTTGGCCGGGCCTTCCCTCAGACGCATGAGGGATGATAGGGAGTCGGTGCACAGCTGGATGTTGAGTGCAGGGTCTTGATCGGTGAGGATGGACTCGATGTATTTGAGTGTCTCTCGTAGAGCGAGAAGCTCCGCTGTGTAGCTCGACGTGAAGCGCCCCGCTGGCGCTCGGATCTCGTACTTTGTTCGCACGTGTGCTCCATTTGGGGTCGGTATGACAGATGAGATTCTGTTGCAGACTTCAACCAGCGCATGGACCACGTGCGCTACCTGCGGCTGAGCGCCTCTCTGAAGGACTACCGCGGCAAGACGGCCCGTGCCGAGGCGGTGGCGGCTGCTGTGCACACGCCCTCCAACCTGCACCTGCACCTGGCCACCTCCACACACTTCCCTAAGGTGAGACGAAGCGGGGCTTCCAGATGTGAGAACCCTACCTATTGAGTTGACAGCAAGAACTTAATATATGTTTCTATGATTAAATGGTAGGCGTATGCTTCTCGCAGTTCAAGCTGTAAGTTATAGAAGTTAGTACCTCGCTTTAAAAACAAGTCAGTTGACTTCGAGGTTTGTTTCGTTCTACTTCTGCGAAGTTGATGTTATTTTCACAACATCTTTTGGGCTAATCTAATTTTAAAGCTTCTCAAAAGTTCAGCCGTTCCTGATTATGAAGTTCTCCGTGTGTCGGGTCGAGTTGTATCGCCGAGGGAGGCTCTCTGTATTATCTGGGTCGTCCCGTGTTTACCACGTCCGTAAATCACCCGAGGCTGGCGGCTGTGACAGCCCACTCACGGCCGTGGCGTGCGAGTTAAATTTCCAACTCCGAGTGTAGCCCATCACTCCGGCGATGTCAGATCTGGCAGGGACGGGTCACGCGCTGCGACACCTCAGTTATTGTTCCGTGAGCCCCGTACATTCTCTTCCTTTAACGCAATAATTGTTCGTATAAAAAATCCATGATATCGATAATATTTTATGTCATCCACGCCGGAGCTTTGCCCCATTCTTTTAAAACCTAAAGCAATGTCATACTGAATTTGGCTTTCACTTCTAGAAGTTATTTATGATTCCATGAGAATGATAGTTTGTTTGCCTTTCAGGTTGGTGAATATCTGGTTCTTCACGTGCGCTGCAACTTCTTTATCGACCACTTCCGCTACGTGGTGTTCTCCAAAGGCATCCTGCTGGACCACGGCCTCGTCAAAATGAAGGTCAGTAGGCCTGCTCCAGAATATATTGCATGTTGCTAGGTGAGCTCACAGGTATTTGCATTTTGCCGTTGACCGCTCACCAACGAATAGCTTACAGAGATTGATGTTCGTCACGGAAACCGAATACTGCGGATAACTAACGTTTGCGGTTTACCATGTTTGACTTCATCGATGACTAGCCGATCGCAAATTTATTATCAACTTTATGATGTAGTGTGGTTGGAAGGAGACTTTCTCAACTGTTGTCGATGCCGCAGCTGAACTTAGAGCTCAGACATTTGACCGTGATGTACGATTTAATAACTTTATTGTTTAACATCAGTTAAACAATTCCACTCACTTCAACAACTGAACTTTATCCGCAAACTTTACGCCGAACTCAATCATAACTTCTGTCACGTCTCAACGTGGGACCATGGCACCCAAACTGACAGTCTCTCTTACCCTCCCCTGTGACCCATGACCTGACCCGTGACCTGACCTCTGACCCACAGGCGCCGCTGCACACGTTCCCCATACCGGTGACACCCCAGATGGCGCCGGAGGCCACGGTGCTCATCTTCCACCTGACTCCGTACGGCCAGGTGGTCAGTGACACGCTCCGCTTCCCCGTCTCTGGTCTCTCCAGAAATAACGTAAGTAGGATTTTTTAAAGTAAATTTAGATGTGTGTGCTTGATACGAGCGTGAATATCGTGGTAGAAGGTAATATCGAATTTGGCCGTTAGCTTCTGCGCCTGATTTTGTGTCTCAATGGTCAATTTTTCGGTGTTCATCTTTCTGACACTTTTGCGGTTTCCTATCGCTCGCTCTTCTGTTTCCTTTTCTAGTACACGACTCCAAACTCGTATCCCCAGGTATGTAGGTTCTCGCTCCCTTCTGTTCCAACATCCGGCCTGGGACCACAATCATGGCTGTGTTACAAATTCATGACGTCTGGGGTATTATCTGTTCCGGAACGGTCTGTAATTCATTCCACAGCCACCGTCACCGCCGCCACCGTTTCCTTTCAACTGCCACATTCCTGCTGTCAATACCAAGAATGCCCTCTGTCGCTCGATTTACCTCGCGGCGGCGCGAGTCTTTGACGCGGAAGGAGCGTTTAGCTGCTGCGTGGGGGCATTTTCTGTAACACCGCCGGCAGTGACAGAGGTGGGGGGAGGGGGAGGTAGTCGTAGGGTGTCATGTGGCCCCATTGGGGGTGATGGATACGATTGGATGATTTGTTCGGAGCAGGGCCGGGTGGGCGGATACGTCAGTCGTGTGTGGTACGAGAACTTCTTCCTCGACCGGACGACTGAGGTCAGGGACTTAGATACGACAACAGGAGTTGGAAGTGTTTTGTAGTAGAACGTTGAACCCTTTTTCAGATGAGTTCAGTGTTATCGGGTAGCTGTCAATCACTCAAGCCGTCGTGAACGGTTTTTCTAGGCTGTTTTACGTTCAATTGTGGTGTTACGTGAAAAGAACGAGGCATTCCGCTTTCGAAGTCGATCACGGCTGTTATATTTTGTTGTATGGTGAGGTTGAACGTTCCGCACCGGCACGCTGGTATTACTTTGACACCGAGTCTTGAAATCGTCATCTTGTATGATGTATTGCTCGTCTGTCTTCCCACTCCTGTGTCTGCTATCCATTTGCTGGATGGCTTTATCAAGTTCTCGCTTGAACTTCCGGTTCTACTTTAAGCTGCGCTGAATTTCTACCTGACATCAGCTTCTTACCCACTCCCCATCGAGCTGTCTCTTTTCTCTCTCCATCTGACGCCCGCTCTAACCGGTTCCGCAGTTCACGGTGTCGGTGGCTCGCACCACCCACCCGAACCAGCCCCGGTTCGGGGTCGAGGTGTCCGTCAAAGGTCGCCAGGGGGCCACCGTGGGCCTGGCCGCCTTCCAGTCGCACCTCTACCAGGTCGCCGCCGGAACAGACGTCTCCAGCTTCAAGGTATGTGTGGCGCACCTGCTTCAGCGCGGATCATGAGCGTTGCGCATTCGGATGATCAGAAACGGCCAATGTCCATTTTGAATGCTGTGGGCTGGATAGGTGGCCTCATGGCATGACCTGATTTTACCCAGTTTGGTGCTGCCTGTTAGCGAATCTTCTTGGCTGATGTCAGATGTTCATGTATTGGTATCGCCAAAGGCCCTTGGCACCGGTCATCGCCAACTAACGCTCACGCCGTCCTGTGTCCGTTCCCAGCTGATGCGAGCCATGCAAAAGTTCGACCACAGCGCCTCTAGCGGCGAGTTTGCACATCAGTGGACGACGGACGACGGCCTTCCCGGCCCTACCGTTCATCTGGCCTCTCACCGAACAGCGTTTGGGTTCAACGAAACGCTCGAGTAAGCAAACAGCTTGTTGAATGATGTCATGGTTCTATTATTTTAGATATTCAAGGCAGTTACTGAATTACGCATTTCTCAAATGGTGTCTTCGGTTTGAAACCCCTTACGACCGCCCCTCCTCACTCCTCGATAGTATAGTGGTGAGTATCCCCGCCTGTCACGCGGGAGACCGGGGTTCGATTCCCCGTCGGGGAGCTTTTGTGACTTCATCTGTGATGTCAATAACATGCACTGAATGTCGTCATCCGTGATCTTTACATCCGGATGCGCTGTTCTTGTTTGGTGCGCGTGTAAAGCTGTCCTCCCAAAAATGCTCCTTTGGTAACCTCGCACAACATACGTTCTTTCTCAAGCTCATGTCCTCAATCCCATGCCCTCGGGGTACCTTTGCCCTTAATTCATCCAACCTACTCATCAGTCATCACATCACGCTCTCCTCCCTTTCCAGAGACTCGGAGCTGCTGGTGCTCACAGATGCCGGGGTTCCTCCGCGGCCGCCGCCGCCTCCCTGCACTCTGGGGGGCCGGCGAGCCTGCAGGGCGGGCGGCTGTTACCCCACCTCGGCCCGCTGCGACGGCCGCTTTGACTGTGACGATATGTCCGACGAGTCAGGGTGTGAGTTGAACGGAAGGGGTGATAGCTTGTGGTTAGCAATTCACTCTGCTCAGGCACGATTGTTGGTTAGCTTTTCGTTTCGAGTGGAATTTTGTGGGTTGAGGGCTTTGATATTGCTTTTTTGCCTGTGCTCTGCCTCTGATCATGCGGCTCTCAGTTCTTATTCCACTGGAGGAAAAACTTGGTAGAAGTCAAAATGTGTTCCCGCACCGGGAATCGAACCCGGGCCTCACGGGTGAGAGCCGTGTATCCTAGCCACTAGACCATGCGGGAGTTGTACTTTGACGCGCTTTGTCTGCAGGCGACTCAAGTCTTCACTCTGGCGTTGATGAGTTCCTGTTGCGGAGGCGGAGTCGGGTGCTGTCGGACTTCATGCCGACTTGGCTATGGCGCGACGTCACCATAGGGAAGAACGGTCACATCATCGTGCAGGCGGACGGGCCGAACGTGACGTCACAGTGGACCGTCTCCAGCATCGGCGTGGGCGAGGAGAACGGTCTCGGCTACGTGCACACGGCGGCAAAGGTAGGGTTGGACGTCTATTCATTTTTATTTCTATTCAATCAAAATAATTATGACATTAAAAATAACATAAGCTGAAGTGACACAGAAGTCACTTACCTGGAAAGGACTCCACAGATGTGTGGTGATCCGTCTTCCTTCCCTGAGTGCTCCTCGGCCACTGAGCGACACGAGGCCTTCTCTGCCGCGCCGGCCAGACAAATTGTGCCCTCAGGGTGTCGTCTTACTGACCTGTCAGCCAATCACCGCTTGCGTCGTGCCCCTCGTGTCCCCCCTCCCCCCGCCCCGCCCGCCGGCGATCGGATTCGGTCTCGAACTGTGATGAGACGGTATCAAATGGCACGCAGAAATACAACACCGTATCCGTGCGGCAGATTCAGACGTGATCAGGGTTTAGATAAACGAGGCTCGCGGTCCAACATCACTCAGGAATGAGATATCAGGAGTTGTAGGTCCGAAGACAGTAATCGGAGGGCGGGGGTCATCAGGTCAGAACTCAGAAGTCACTGCTCAGGGGACAGGAGTGAAAGGTAACGGGTCAAAATGTTTCCGTCATATGTTTTTTTTTTCGCCGAAAACAAGGCTAGCTTTGTGTCTAAACGGTTTCCTCCTGTCCAAAAGTTTTAAAAATGCCAGCAGCGCAACTTCAATGACGTTAAGCGACGTATGACTCGTTCTGGACTGGTGGAACTTATGATGAGTTGTTATAAAATACGTCAGCAGCACCAATAAATGACCACGTGCTGCCGCCGTGCATTCAAGGTCATGTCACCGTCGACCATTTCCAGGTGTGGCGTTGTCTGCGTTCTACCCATAAGCTAAGTGCTCAACAAGTCGTCAAAATGACGACATGAGTAAGACGATATGGAGTCGTTCGTTAAGTGTCCAATCGCTCTTCAGTTCCCGAATGCAACTCTGCTATTCGTCAACAAGGTCCAACTTCCACCATCTATCAAACGGTGGCGGTAAAGCGCAGAGAGTGGATTGGTGCTATGTTATATCCTCTTGAGACCGGAAGAAAAGTTTACCAGTAGAAGAACACGGACTTTGGAATGTTTGCTGCTATAGTGGTGCAATTAGCATGTTTAAAGGCAAGGCGTTTGAGCTATGTATGCCAATACACATGCGCGGTAAACTTTATGCATATCATAGTATAAATCCGGACTAAAAACTTTGTTTACGCATGTGCGTCACCACCACTACGGACAGTGTCCGTACAGGTTTTGCAAGGTCCAAAAACTTGTGTGGAATGTCCGTACAAGTTGCGACGACCGAAAATGGACTTTTTGCATGATAAAGCGACAAGTGTTACCAATGTTGCTGGATTTATGTGAAGATCTCAAGATGTTTAAGCCTTTTTGACGAGGAAAGCAGGGGTCTTAATCACGTTTTACTGTGCACATCTATCAGCTAACTTGCTCTCTCTCTCTCTCTCAAATTGTGTGGTAGACCATACTCTTATGTCTAATTCAATATACCAGGGTAGGTATATTGAACCAGTATAACGCCTTTTGGGGCGACTAACGGAGCGAGCGAGAGGGTGAGCCTTGCACGTGCGAAATTTCGAGGGGGTACCTCCAGCTGACTTGTGCACGGCACCCTACTAACCGGTCTCTAGCGATGTGCCAAATTTGAGTACAATCGGCCCAGCCGTTCTCGAGATCTGGAAGTGGCACCCAGCACGTGCGCACGTGCAAAATGGGTCCCAACTGACTTTTGCACGGCATCCTACTAACCGGTCCCTATAGCCATGTACCAAATTTGAGCGCCATCGGTCCAGCCGTTCTCGAGATCTGGAATCGACCCCTGCACGTGCGCACGTGCAGCAGCACCCCAACTCTGGCACATGGATATGCATTGCCTAGTGGGTGCCTACCTGCATGCCAACTTTCAGCGCAATCGGCCAAGTAGTTACCGAGATATTGCAACAATTACAAAAGTGACACCTCTTCGTTTTGCACGTGGCACGTGCATAAGGGGTCACCCACATGCATCGGGAATAGTCCAATACTTGGTAGAAGGAATGAGGCTACCCTACAAAAAATACCGCATGTAAATCGGTCAAGTGGTTGCTGAGATATAAGCGTCGCAGAATCGTGACCACGGCCGGCCGGCCGCTCATACTCAGAAATTTCCGTTATTCTACGTAAGACTCCGCTCGCTTCGCTCGCTCCGTAATTAGGCCATGGACTATACATCGATCTGGAGACGATTGGCACCGACTTCACCGGCTTCAGAGGGCTTGCCCTCACACTGCAGAATCCGCAGTGCAGAATATGTGCCAAATTCAAAATTCTTATACATGCCTACGATGCTACTTGAACCTAACGTTGGAGTTCAAGTTCTTGTTCGCGTAAAGACAAAGAACCAAACCACTGTTTGCGCTATATCGGCACTGCTGAATGCTGCTAGATGGTCGAAGTTGTTGGCGAATAGCAGTGTTGCTTTTAGGAACTGAAGAGCGATTAGACACTTAAAAGATTAAAGATATACAACTCCATCGAATTAACTAAGCCGTTTTGAAGTGCACATGGCCTTATGGCCCATAAGCTATGGGCTGACCGCAAACACTATAAAGCCTCTGAATGGTCGACGGTGGCATGACATTCAATGCACGGCGGAGGCACGCTGTCCTTTTTGTTTGACGTTTTCTTGTGATGCTCCTTAGAGCAGGTATGTTGACTAGAGCAGGCATGTTGACAAGTACAACGTCGCTGCTGCTGCTGAGGTATTGAATATCGAACCCATCATAAGTTTCACCAGTCTAGTGCAAGCTCTACGTCGGTTAACTCTGTTGAAGTGACGCTGCTGGCATTTTTAAAACTTTTAAGGCCGCGTTCCCACTACGACCGTTCAACATCGTAAATTGCAAGAACGGGAGCAAACGGCCGAGATCGTTGATCTAGAGACTTTTCTAAAAAAGTTGAACACTTCCCTAGATCTGGTATACGGGGCAAGATGGGGAAACATCGTGAGACATCGGCAAACGGCTTGGACAAAGCCAGTTGAGAGGAGCGATGATGAAGGAGGGATCGGCACAATAAGCTATTGTAAAAATAATGTTCAGACTATAGGTAGTTGATGACTGATGTGGTAAAAGATCCCATGCAACTGAATGAATGATAAAATTAGAATGCCTTTTAAATTTATTAGCGTGTTAAAAGTACGCGAGCATTAGAAAATATATCAACAAAGCCAGCGAAAAGCATTCACAGCTGTGATAACGACAATCTATTGACTTTTGAAGCGAAAATGTGTGCAGTTGATATAACTCATTGTGGTTTTGCTGTGAATACCTTCGGGAAGCGGTAACCGATAAATTGCAAGTTCCGATGATTTCCTATCAGTTTATTATGGCAACCCTCGATAAAACATTTAGCAAGTTGAAGCAGGCTGCAATACAACTGAATTTGTCGACACAGGTTCAGCGATTTAGGTATACGAGTACCTACAAGTACCTATACGGAGCAGGCATTCAGCTTACAGCAGTGCCACAGCTCATGTCACCATCGTCATGTGACTACGCCATCTCGTCAGGCCATGCTAGAACTGTATTATAAAGGCAATTATAATATCAACTGAACAGACGAGAAGCACTTATGAGTTTAGCAAGGAAACTGACGCCGTGTGCTCAATGAAGACAAGCGAGTGTATTCGAGCACAGTTCACAGCAGATGGTGGCAACTGTCAACGTTTGTCTGACAGCTCTGCAGTGTGGCGTGGCATCACAATGCAGCGGTCTTCCAGAGGAGAGCTTGGCCTAAGCGTTTGAGATCCCAGGCCTATCTACCTGAATCTACGATGCAACTCTTGGTAGCTGGCGCGCAACCGGATGGCTTCTTTATCTGTCTCCGATATTCTGAGTTGCGGAGCGTTGCTACGAAAAGAGGGAGATCAGAAGTGCAAGTCGCACCTGTTCTGACTTAGCGAGGATCATTCGCTCAAGAGTCGCATGCGATGTGCATAACAAGGCCAGACAGCCCAATGACAATCTGTGGTAGTCCCAATCACATGGCGCGATCCAGATGGCCTTGATCCAGAAGACACTGTGATTTGTTTGAGCCTCGAATGAGGCCCTCAGTGACGATCCGACGGCGGAAGCTGCGTGTCTTGAACCGCTTGAGGTCATAAGTGAGCGACGACGCCGGTGGCCACGATGGTCAGAAACTCTGCCTTTAGTTTCACAAGAGCAAGTGCTGCTACGGCATGTATCGCTGTCAGATGATGTAAATAAACGTTTGTTATTTGCGCCGCATTTGCAGTGGCATGAAATTATTTGTAGGATTCTTATTTCCAGGCGCTGATGGTAGGTAAAATAATAAATTGCACTAGACCTACGGTAAATCTGCCGAAATGTTAAGTTATTCATCGCTACTTAGCGCTCGCCTTATACATCTATGTATATAATTATAGTTATGTAGCTTTTATCCGCAAAAATGCACCACCTTTCATGCCTTGCTGCTTGACGTCTCACTTTGAATATCAAGAAACTTCCCAAAAATGGCTTCCTGCTCTATGCACTGCCTAAAAATGCTTATTAGTGTCATTTAATAACTGCACAAACCTTCAAGAACGTTCAAAAAGTTGAACACTGTTCAACTTTTTGGCGACCTCACCAACCAACCAACATGGGGAGCAAACTTTCAAAACCTTACAAATGCCTCCACCCGAAAACACGTGTCAAATACCCGGTTCCCACCACCACCGGCAGAGATCGTAAAAATGCATGCTGTGATTTTGCCGATCTTGCCGGTTTTCTCCCGTTATTTTACTTTACGATATTGAACGGTCGTAGTGGGAACGCGGCTTAACAGGAGGAAGCCGTTTCGACACAAAGCTAGCCTTGTTTTTGGTGAAACTTTCTAACCGAAATGCAGATTCGTTTTCTGCGAGTGGAGCCGTCGCAGCGGGGTTCGCCGGCCGGCCGTCCTGCACCTGGGGACACGAAGCGTGCCGACGAGGAGGACCTCGAGCTGCCGTCCGGTGCCTGTCGCTCGTTCGTCCGCCTGCTGAGCACCGTCGGCCTGTCGGCCGGCCGCGGCTGGACTCCGGTCGTCGGCGCGCTGCTAGCCTTCGTCGTACACTCCAGCATTGGATTCTTCTACATCTATTTGGGTTTCAGATCGTTCCAAGAGGATCAGCACGCTGGGAAACCGTTCTTCACATCACTGTTTCACTCGAATTTCATGGGCATCCCGCAGGCACTGATGTACGTTTCTGTGGTGCTGTCGCTGGCCGTGGGCCGGCGCCGCTACAGCCGTGTGATGTCCGACCTCTCCCGGGTTCTGAAGGAGCTGGAGCTGCTGCCGCAGCCCGTCACCTCGTGGCTGCGACCGAACAGCATCGGCACGGCCATGTGGACCCTTACTGCTGGCCTGGTAGTCAGCTTTTTCGCCACTAAGATTCATGCCACCCTGTGGATGTGCGGAGTGACAACACCGCCGGCCGATGCATATAAGGAATCGTGCGCAGGGTGGCTGGCGCTGACGTTTGGTCTCGCCTTCTTCAACATCTCATCTGTCGCTTTTGTCGCCATGAAGTTTATCCTGGCCGGGCTGCTGCTGGCGCACGGTCTTCAGCTGGTGAACGGTAGACTGGAGGCTCTGGCCGCCGCCGCCGCTGCCGCTGACACCGCCACCACTGCTGATTCAGCTGCTGCCGCCGCTGAGGCTGGTGTCACCTCTGTGGACGCTACTGAGGCTGGTGTCGCCGCCGCCGACGTCGCCGAGCCGCCGCTGTCTGACGAGGCCGAGCTGCGTCGGCTCGGTCGGCTGCACCGCCGTCTGTCGGACGTGATGACCAGCCTGTGCTCGGCCATGTCCCCGGAGCTGACGATGCTGATCGCGGTGGGCGTGCTGTCGCAGGTAATGCTGGCCGCGCTGCTCTTCTCCACTGTGCAGGACATGGGCTGGCTGCTGCGCTACCTGCCACTGGCGGCCGTCTCCATGGGCGGACCGTGTGAGACCTGCCAGCAGCTGCTGAACCGGCTGGACGCCGGCCGCCGGCTGCTGCTGCGACTCGAGTGGCACCGCCCGCAGCTGGCCGGCACGGTCGGCCCCCTGCTCAGGAACATCGAGCACGACCTGGAGACGGTCGGCGACCTGGGCCTGTTCCGTCTGCGGCGCTCCACCCTGCTCAGCGTCTGGTCCACCATCGCCACCTACATCATCGTGGTGGCGCAGTTCAAGATGTCCGAGACGCCCTGATCCAGTGCTCCGAGATACATACACATTACACAGCGCTTTGATTCACATTGCCGTGATGAGAACGCCGTGATGTACAGATATTGCGGGCGAGGCTGGCATCACAGCCAGCCATGAAGCTGCTTGAATGTGATTGAATGTGAACTATATAATAGGTACTAGCTATATTAATCATTACGTCGCGTCAATGGAACTCATTATAGCTTATTGTTTTTCGGTTGTTCATGGGGGGAATTAATCGAATTTAGTTTTGGTTTCCGAAGGCTTGTGATATGAGTTTTGTGAACAAGCTTTCGAATTTGCAGTGCCACGTCTGCAGGTTTATGCCTTTTAACAAGACTGATCACTGCACGTCATCATGTTGTATTGCACCATAAGCCACCATAGATGTCAAGTATATCAGACAGATAAATGTCAGACAGATAATAAATCTACCAGCTATTATCTATAATGCATATCGTAGAGAAAGCTTATGAATAAATGAAAAAACGCACTGATATCTTCTGTTTCCATTGCCATGTGAAGCGAATAATTCGCACCAACCTGCTAATGTTTGGTATCGCAAAGACTCTGGTAGCCGCGACCGTCTAAGTAGTTTACCCGCGGGCTGCGGTGGCGCACCCTGGCTGTCCCTCTCCCCTCCCCCCCCCCTTCCCCCGCTCGCTCGTCGGTCACGGTCGCCGACAGACCGCCGGTCGTCGGCCCGTCGGTCGTCGGTGGATGTTGGCTCAGAGTTTGGCGGGGACGGGTAGGGGAGGAGTCCGTGAGAGACGTCTGGTCCCGCTGGGAACGATGGTGACTTGGCACGGGGTGACGGGAGAAGGAGCTGTGTGTCCTCGTAGTCACAGGAATAGCTACTCGATGTCTTATCAGATCTGTTATCAGTATTTTGCTCACATTGGTTTTTGACAGTTGGATCGGTGCTATTAGTAATGTACGGTTCCAATGGTTGGTTAATTTATGACCACTTGGTAATGAGTCCTACCGACGTGCGTCGATAAAAACGCATCTGTTGACCTGAGATGCCTACATTTTGCTACCGTATAGCCTCCACTTGTTCCTCTCATCCCTCTCGCCAGTACTCGCGGTGTTCCAGTGCTTTCCTCTCAACTCCATTTCTAGGTACTCTGCAATGTACCACTAACTCTCCCTCCCCGTCTCTCCAGTACTCAGTGACCCGTCAGCTGGAGGCCGCCGCCAGCCTGCCCACCGCCTGTGTGCTCGGGGAGCAGCTCGGCCTGATAGTCACCCTCCGCAGCAGGGCCAACAGCAGCGTCACCGTCAACCTGGTGCTGGCCAAGTCGCCCCGCTACCGCTTCGTCAGTCTGGCAGAGTTCGGAAAACAGGTTAGAGCCCCTGTGAATAATCAGCTCACACAGGGCAATGCGTGGAGTTTGGCCTTTCAGCGCAAGATTATTTGACTGGTAGCGAAGGCATTTGATAGCGTAAGGTTTAGCGTCAGCTTTTCACCCTCGCTAACGGTACCTACGATTATACTCGTAGGAATGCATTTGTAATGGCGTATCGTTGACGACTTCTAACGATGTAAGAAGATGAGATTTATGAGGAAAGATCTTCAGTTTTCCGCCTCACTCCCGGCCCTGACACCGGTACCGGTCCGCTCAGCCGGGCAGCGTGCGCCGCTCGGATGACGCCCTGGTAGAACACCGCACCGCCGTGGCGCTGGCAGCCCGGCAGACCAGGACCGTCACGCTGCCCGTGGAGCCGCTGGTCACGGGCACCGTCACCGTGACGCTCTACACGGAGCACCAGGGTGTCAAACACTTCCTCAGGGAGACGGTCTCCGTCAGGGTGAGGATGGGGCGGGGAGGGAGGTGGGAGGGGAAGAAGGGCTTTGTGATTGCGGGTCGACGTAGAATATTTGTCTTGTTTGCTCTGTAATATTTAATTTGCTAAATAAAGCGACAAGGGTAGGTAAATCAGGTAATTTTAGAAATATGTTCTAATAATCTCTTTATTCTCTTCTCTTTATTCTCTGATTAATGGTCGCCGGCATGCGTTAAGTCGTTAAACACGGAGTATTTAGTGATAAGTCGGTATATTTTCGGTTGTGCAGCATTATCTATTTATATTGTTCAAAAGTCGTGATATTTTCGTCAAAAGTATCAATGGGATAAATTATTCGGTTTGACCGACATCATCTGCCCTCTCCTCTGACGATCTTTCCCTCCATGGAAATAGAGACTTACCCCCCCCCCCCCCTCCCTCCCGTCAGCTACCCGGCGTACCCTCGGAGGAGCACACGGTTCTACTAGCGGACGTCACGGCCCGGCCGTACCTGTACCAGTTCCTGGACGTACCGCGTCCCCATTTGGTGGTACCCGACTCGTACCACGCCACCATATCACTCACCGGCGGTGTGGTCGGACCGTGGGCTGATGCAGGTACGGCATTGGACTGAGACGGGATGGTGAATGCCACTTGAAATCGGTACAGAGTGGGCGCTGGGCGGGACCTGGCGATAATATTTTAACTGTAATTGTAATTGAAGTGATTTGCCGGTGTGCGTTGGTTTGCTTATCTTATGCTGTAATGTTTAAGTCAATATTTTATCATGTCTCGGAGCCAAGCCAAGCTTCGTCCCACATATGTGCACGTTTCAACAACCAAGCACAGTTATATTCACGAACCGTTGTCTCCTAAGTTGCCGAATACTAGGGGAGAGTGGTGCAGGAGGCCCCCCCCCCCCTTTAGCTCAGTTGCTATTCTTAGACAACTGATAATATTTAAGAGCTAACGTGTGCATGCGCTGTGTGCATGCATCATTTTCCCATACATATTTGCATTCAAAATGAATCTAGGGGGTACACAAACCGTAAACTTTAACATTTTGGAAAAAGTTGCAAAAGGGCCTCTTACACTATGGGTATGGTAAGAAATAAATTTGCGTTTTACCCCTCGGGCGTTTTACAAGTCAAGTCGACTTGTAAAAGACGCTTTGCGAACACAGCTGCAAGGCCTTTTATTTCGAAAAGCTAAGCAAATACGGTGTTATCGAAACCAATAACACTTCCAAAGCGCTCACACAATGCGAAAACTAGCACAACCAAACGCTGATGACCAACGAAAATTGTACCTATTACCTCTAAGAAAGGAAACAGAAAAAAAAGAAACAAAAACAAACTCCTTGAAAAAAGAATGCCACGCCTGCCGCAGGTGCAGGCGTTTTAGCATCGGGGGCGTTTTTTATCGGGGGGGGGGGGCGTTTTATCATCCTCGAAGGGAGGGCCTCTTAAAAAATGCAGTGTTTTAACGTCACAATATTTATGGTTTATGAGACATTTGCAGCGCACCAGAACATGGTCTATTCTGAAGCTAGCATGTGACAATTTCGATGAGATAAGATTGCATTTGATAGCCATTGTTTTTTTTTTCAGATATATAAGGGTGATAAAGATGCATATATCTAGCAAGTAAAGGGGCAAAAACAGAAACAGGCTTACCAAAAGTCGCTGCGACGCACCTGATACCTCAGGTTTCGTGAGTTGTTGTTTCAAGAGGGCTTCTGCTTTACAAGAACATTAAAAAATAAATAACATTATTGGTTTGGTAAAAAAGCGATGGGGCCTCTTACCGACCCTGGGCGTCTTACACGGATCTCTCCTACCCTTCTGCTCCACAGAGGACCTGCCCACCGCGCCGCGGACCGCCGACGCAGCGCTCAGCTGCCTGCTGATGACGCTCTATGAGATGACGTACCTGGCGCCGGAGCGGCCGCGCGCTGACGCCCTGATGAGCCGCCTCTCCACCGCCTACCAGAGCCTGCTGACCTTCCGGCGAACGGACGGCGGCTTCGCGCTGTACAGGTGGGGGACCGGGAGAGGGTTGGGAACTAGGTGTGATGCTGCAAACACTTTTCAATGAGTGTTTGAAATTCCTGGGATGACGCGAGGGAACTTTCTGAGAGTGTGAATATGCAGTAGAAAATGAATTTTGTTAGTGTAAAGGAACCGTTTTACGCATAGCTGGCGTTGCAGTCGAACGCGCCTCCACCCACCCATGACTCCTTAGAGGTCTTCTTTGCCGTATATCATTAGGGGGACGTTCAGTAAATTCACCGTCGCCTTTCCGTTTTCCCCAGCAGTGACCAGCCGGGCAGTATCTGGATGACCGCCCATGCCACGCTGGCTCTGGCCAAACTCCGCCGATCGCCGCGCCGCCAGCGGTCACTGCTCGACACTAAGGTTCTCTCCAGCGCCGCTAGGTGGCTGCTGCAGGCGCAGGAGAGCTCTGGTCTGTTCCGAGAGGAGACGGTGGCGGCCGACCAGCGGTACAACGATACCGGTGACGTAATGCTGACGTCACATGCGCTGATGGCGCTGACCGAGGTGGCCAAACTGCAGGACGAGACGGGCGCAGCGACTGCTGATGGCTCAGAGACACTGGAGGTGCGTGGCGCTTTTGTTCTACAGAGGACGCAGTGATCAGCAGCTACAGCTGCCTTGATACGAGAGTTGTATCATTTCCTTTTGAACATTCCCGATTTATTGCCATCAGGAACGACAATTGATGGTCTAGAGTAGAATCATGTTGTTTCGCTCTGCAATTCTGCATCTACAATGCCCTTGTGAAGGATCAAAGCAGCGTCAGTCTACCCGACAAGCCCAGTTTTAGTGCATTAGGTCGAAATGAATGATCTTTGTGCCTTTCCAAATTAAGCTGCCCTGTACATTATTGTCTCCAAGGGCTGATTAACCTCCCTCCCGATGACCCCCCCCCCCCCCCCTCTGCAGCGTCTGGCCGTGCCGGGCCTGGCCGAGGGCGTGGCCTCCGCCACCGGTCTGCTGTCGGTCCGGGTCCGTGGCTCACTGACAGCCCTGCAGGCGGCGCTGGCGGCCCTGGCGCTGGCCGGTGGCGGGGGCCGGGCGGCCAGCGACGCGCGAGAGCTGCTCTCCAGTCAGCTCAGGGATGAGGGTGAGTGGAGGAAGAGAGGATGAGGGACAGAGAGGAGGGATATGTCAACAGAGTGCTGCAAGGGGATTGAGTCATTTAGCGCGAATGATGGGTACGACCGATACGATTAAAAGAAAATCTTCTGTTACATGTTATGTTTTGATGTATGTCATGGACGAACTTACCTGTCATCCTCTTATAAAGCCCCAGTGTAGTCAGTAAACTCATGTTATTGCTTGCAAGTTGCAATGGTCATATTCATTCATCTTCTGTAAAAGCCGAGACCCATCTTTTTGCGTTCGTCTTGGCATCCCGTGGCGCTAATCAATATGCCTTCTTTCCGTCCCAGGCGAGTTTATGTACTGGAGTCGCGAGCCGCACCCGCTGCCGGCCTACCGTCTGGAGGAGCATGTGCCGTACCTGCAGCCGAGGCGCACCTTCAGCCGCGAGTCGGAGAACGTGCTGACCACGGCGCTGGCGCTGAGGGCGTACGTCGCCCTGGGACAGCACCGCACGGAGCCCATCGTCCGCTGGCTGCAGGCCAGGAGGGCTACCGACTTTGGGTGGATTGGATACATGGTGAGTTATGGGAGCGGGCTGAGGGATCATTGGGTAAAGGACTACTTGTCGAAACATCTTACGTATTGAAGGCATGGGACGAAACGAATATAAGAAAACGTGATTGGGAATACTACCGACCGCATGGCGACTCAGTGTAATACACCTTTTTTTCAATCCGAATCGGCATCCGTTCATTCAATTACGGCAGCGGGCACCTTATCTCGACAGGCACTCCAACAACTCGACACTGGAGCACGCATTTCGACACGTTTCACGGATTTAGACTAGCATCTGTTGATATTCGACCAGGGTCATTGAACAACGGCAGGGGCATTTAATATCGACAAAGGGGATTCTGTTTTGTCATATTGCATTTTACGTCGGCAGCTTGCAACCAAGCTAGACAATGGTCAATTTATCTCATCAGTGAATTAATCAACTCTTATCTTTTCGGAAAGGCATTTTAAGAATGTGCGCTAAAATGTTCCACGGTACTGTAAAGAGACACTCAATACACCTTTTTTCAATCCGAATCGGCATCCGTTCATTCAAATACGGCAGCGGGCACCTTATCTCGACAGGCACTCCAACAACTCGACACTGGAGCACACATTTCGACACGTTTCACGAATTTAGACTAGCATCTGTTGATATTCGACCAGGGTCATTGAACAACAGCAGGGGCATTTAATATCGACAAAGGGCATTCTGTTTTGTCATATTGCATTTTACGTCGGCAGCTTGCAGCCAAGCTAGACAATGGCCAATTTATCTCATCAGTGAATTAAGCAACTCTTATCTTTTTGGAAAGGCATTTTAAGAATGTGCGTTAAAATGTACCACGGTACTGTAAAGAGACACCCAATATGGGCGCTTGGTTGCTAAGTAACCACACCTTTTTCTATCCGAATCGGCAACCGTTCATTCGAATACGGCAACGGGCACCTAATTTCGTCAGTCGCTCTGGAACCTTAACACCGGTTCGTCCCTAACATCAACCGCTTCCGGCACACAAGTTGACCTCATTCGAGGTCACCATCCTTGCGTCACTCTGTGACAATGTGGAAGCACTGGCGAATCCAAAGGGCGACGGGGGTCATTCGGGGCCACGCTCCAGGCGAATCCAAAGGTTGACGGGGGTCATTCGGGGCTTCGATCCTTTCAACGCATCTAAAGTTGACAATGTTTTAGCCGTATTTCTTGCATGAAAAACAAAAATATTGATTTTTTCATTTGTGTCGATCTGTCGACACATTGTGAGTGGCGCTGACCGCCAGCGCGGATGGTTCAGGTCTACCGAGATGGGAATGGGCGTGTCACCGGAGAGCGGCAACAATGTTTGCAGGACGGCGGTTTGGTCAGTCATGGTCAACTGTATTTCTGGGCAAAAAACTGCCCTCTGGAAAGGTGGAAACCCTACGGGCTGACCCATCGATCGCTTTGGCTGCATATCCGTAGCGGGACAGTTTTATACCGGCGCCTTGTCAGCCGCCGCAGCTCACCGGTCACTGGTAGACACCCAAATGCTTCCTCCGCATAATCCTCTCATCTCACGACTCTGACATGGCTTGCTAGCCTACTCACCCTCCATTCACAGAAGAAAAAAAAACGTTTAGACCTTAAAACGACGGCCTTGACGCATTTTGTGCTCCATTAATCCAAGGGAAGTCTAAGAAAAGGAAAAATGCTGTAAATTATAGTGGTAAGCATTGAAAACGCATCAATGTAAAAAATATGGTATGAAATTTGTTCGATTTAACTTGTTATACCGCCAACGAAACTGCATGACCATTGCCATTGTAAAATGAAATTTGCCTTTTTCCAATGCCCGATGTCACAGTCCTATGCCGTGTGCCGAAATCCATTGGCCAGTGTCGAAACCACGCTCAGTGTCGAAATTAAATGCCCCATGTCACGCCTCTGCACTATGCCGAGTTTGGAGCGTGGTTTGTCGAAAACGCACTCAAGCTGACGTTCCTAATGCAGATCTGCCGAAACTAACTGACCGGATGCCGATTCGGATTGAAAAAAAGGTGTATGTTCGTGGCTACGGGGGCCTCGTGAACGGTGCTACGGAACTATGGCAAAAGCTCCCCGACGGGGAATCGAACCCCGGTCTCCCGCGTGACAGGCGGGGATACTCACCACTATACTATCGAGGAGTGGGGAGACGGGTCTCGAAAAGTGGTTCAAATTCGAAAAGGCTGTTTTGTCGTCACTGATCGCAATTTGTGTGGACACGAGACTAATGTGCATAGGCGTCGCCAGAGATTTTCGGTTGGGGGGGGCAAAATCAACTTTTGTGTTAACCCTCGCCCGTATTGGTGTTTTTTCCAGCCGCGAACGTACAAGGGGGGGGGGGGGGGTCCGTTGGACCCCCCCTTGCCGTTTCGCCCCTGATCGAGCTAGAGCTCCGCGGAAAAAACGAGCGTGTTGCCCGTAACGAGAGGAAGCCGATGATACCCAATTTTAGGGTCCTAGGTCATTGGTTGACCTTGCAGGTCAGGTCAATGACCCCAAAGGCGGGAAAATGGGGACCTGTTAGAACGTCGTAAAGTGTGGCTGCTATGTGGTTTTTCGGGGTGCTGATCACGAATATCATGTTAGTTTTGATCACAGATGATGTCTTCATGTATTTAGGCCAGGTTGGGTCAGGTCAGGTCAGGTCAACCAGTAAGGATATTCGTGGTAGGTGGCAACCGCCTCTGACAGCTTCGTAACATGTTACGAAGGCACCAAAACTACTTCGTAAATGTTCATATGGTTGCTAAATTCGAATTCAGCTCCAAAAAACTGGCCTAGAAACATGTAAAAATCGAAAAAGTGAACCGAGGTCATCAAAGGTCAATGACCTGACCTGACCTTCAGGTGACCTTGACACCCACCCTAATGCATGGGGGCAACATCATATCACATGTATGAACGCTTGAAACCACGAAAAGACTGCAAACGCGCGGCTAATGCGAGCAGACATACGCCGAATCGCGATTCCAGCCAAACATGGTCTCGAAAAGTAGGTCACAGGTCAAAGGTCATTTGGGTCAGGGTCATGAAATTTTCAGGGTAGGTGTGAAATTGATTAACGCGAGGGTACTGAAAGTTTCGTCGCGATCGGCCGCTTTTTACGCGAGTTATTCGCGAAAAACCATGGGGGGGGGTCCGTTCGACCCCCCCCCCCTATACGGGCGAGGGTTAAAACTTGCCTTTCCCCAGTCTAAACTCACTCGTTTTACATATCATTCGACGCGCAATGGTGCGAGGAATCCGATGGTGACAAAGGTTTTCTTCTAGCTATGACATGTAATTTTTTTACAGAAAAATTCGAAATTTTGAAATTTCATGACAAAAACGACTGGTAAAATTATAGTATATAGTGGCTGCGATTGCCGACGCACTGCAGAGGGCCCCTGTGCAGACGCTCGACGCTCATCATTACCCAGGAAAAGGTGAAAAACGCTCCATTTAATCGGATCACCCTGCCAAAACCTCCATTCACGCATGCATGCAGAGGTTTTACGTGACATGCATAGGACTTATCCCAGCCGCCAATCGTAGCTAAGTTTGGGCATTCGGCGGAGAGTGAATGTCGGAAGTGTGAATCGGAAGTAATTCATCTTTGCTCCAGTGAGAGGAAGTGTTTTGTTCACTCGAGTGTGAACAAGTTTCTCGTTTTTTTGTGTGAAGGGATGCGCTGCAAACACGAACAAAAACTGTTAAACGGAACCAAAAGTTACGCACGGCATAGCGGCAATGGATCCCTAAGAGATAGGTTTGGGACTTCCAGGCCATTTCAGGCCACTCAGGGTCAGTGCTGACTCTCAGAAGCATGCTTAGGATCCCGGAGATCGGCGTGGGTCACCTCAAATATTTACGTATACGTGGTGCTTTAGGGCTTTCCGAGCCCAAGGTGGGACCCTCAGAAGCCAGTATGGGCGGCGGGCGCTAAGAGACTAGGCCCAGGGTGAGCCTGGAGCCCTCGGATAACAGTGTGAACCCTCGGGGTCTGTGTCGAATCCCTAAGGACCCTACGTAGGAACATAATACATATGTGTTGCGGACCTCAGAGGGACACGTGAGCTGTGACCCCTCAGATGCCGGCTTGGGGTTAGCAAAGTCTCAAAAGTTTGGCTGAACTATCAGAGGCCAGTTAAGGTTCTCAGAAATGTTCGAAGGCTCAAAGATCCCTGTATGGGCCCTCAGAGAACATGAACACCAGTGGGACTTCCAGAGGCCGGTTTGGGCCCTCTGAAAGCTTCTTTAGGGCTCAGTGGAGCTCCTTAGGAGCCTTTGTTTAAAACAAGCTCATGAGCCCTGCGACACTTGTACGGTACTTGAGCCTGTCGCAGACATTTGACGAGAGTTGAGAAAGGCCCCGAAGGTTTCGTTTCACGCTTTGAACGAAAATTGTGTCAGCACTCCAAAACTTATGAAAATCAGCTGTAAAATGTAATTAAGAACGAACTAGGAACATAGAATGAATCACAGCATTGACATTTCCGAGTCTGGACTTGGAGTCTTGAAGATTTTGGCGACTGCGAGTCAGACTCTGGTTTGAACTGCACGCTCCAACCGAGTCTGACCTCACAGGCATTCTCATAAAGGTACCCCCATTTTTCCCGACTCCAAAATCTCATCGGATCTGTATCGATCTCAGGGGGTGCCCGGTCCGAGGTTGGGGGGGCAAGCTGCCCCGCTTGCCCCCCGTAGCGACGCTAATGCTAATGTGCCTTGTTATATTTATCATTTTTGGGGGTACGGTCTAAAGACCTCTGATCCCTTGGCTCCCTCTCTGACTGCAGGACACCCTGGCGGTGACGGAAGCGCTGATGGACTACTCCAAAGCGCGGCACGTTCAAAAGGAGGCGGACATTCAGATGGACGTGGAGACGGCCGGTGGAAGGGACAGCTTGCACACGCACGATCAGACGGCCGGCTCACGGCAGGAGCTGCAGGTCGGTGGCAAATTCAGTGATATGGTGCCGGTTGGTTGAGTGGGGTGGGCCGGCCGCTGACACTTTGTTTAGGCTCGGGAGCCGCCTTTCGATGTGCTTTGGCATTGAACAGTCTCGATGTCGACTGTCGATAATAGAATACCTGCGCTTCATAAGGTCCGACTCTATTTTTTGTCGTGCAACGGAACGTATCTGCTGACCTACACCTAGCTGTATTTGACGACATGTCTGGGACTGAATTTCCTTAAAAAACTCCCTCGGCTGTCGACGTTAATAACTCGAGAAGTTCCGGTTTGACCGTCTGACCTCCGTGACCTCACCCTGACCTCCCTGTGACCTCTCCCACAGATCACCGACCCGAGCGAGGGTCTGACCTCATCCTGACCTCCCTGTGACCCAGGCATCGGTAGGATTGTGATTGCAGGATTGCAAAATCCTGATTGCATTCCTTTTTGGTGGATTGCACCTGGATTTGAAATCCATTCCAAAAAACAGGATTTGATTGCGGATTGGATTGCATCATACTTCCAATTTTTGCAATCCAATCCGTTTGTGTTTGATTAGTGTTTTGAAATGGTTTGTTGCGATTGAAAATTATGAGATCGGCTTCATCGGCTTAATGTACTTTGCTATCAAGGGCTTTACATCGAAACTTGAAATAATTTAAACGTTTTTAATTTAAACGCTCAAAGTAATATACGCTGATGAACTACATAGGAAGGGCAAAATTACGTATTTGAGGGCGAGTTTTAGAAATATAAAACACTGGTTGGGTAGAGGTTTAAATGTGGGGGTGTTTGAGGCAAAAATATTTCCCATAAAATACCTGTGCCTTAGATATAGGCATTACTCGCAAGACTAGGTACTAGAGATGGGTGATTGGGGATGGAGGCACGGCCCGATGCCCCCTTCCCTCCCCCAGATCCACTAGTGCACATAATAATACAACAGGATTGCAAAAAAGGATTGCGGATTTGATCACAATCCAAGTGAAAAAGGGGATTGCGGGTAGGAATGCAATCCACTTCGGCACTAGGAATGTGGATTGGGAATGCAATCCTTTCAAAAAGGATTTTACCGATGCCTGCTGTGACCTCTCCCACAGATCACCGACCCGAGCGAGGGTCTGAAGCTGCGGTTCACCGGGACGGGGGTGGCCCTCGCTCAGCTGAGCGTTCAGTACCGACTCTTCTCTCGGAAGGAGGAGGGCGACATTCTGCTGGACGTGGACGCGGGTCACCACAGTCCGAACGGATCGCACGTCACCATCGGGCTCTGCGTCAGGTCGGTAGCCCGCGGATTGGGTCGTGGAAGCTGATCTTGTTTGAAATAATGTGATCGTATTGGAATATTTCCTTTTGGCTTTGGTCGTCATGACACATGCCACAAGATTCGTGTATTCGTATGAACCGTCTACTTAAACTTATGGGAACGAGTTGTCAACTATGTGCCAACTTATGTGAACTTAAGTTCAGAAAAGCGCATTTTCGCCAGTATATTTCACACGACTGGAGTTGGACTGTCTAACCTCTCTCTCCCCTCCCCCGTTCCCAGGCTCTCCGACCTATATGAGCGTCGCGTCTCGGGTGCCGTGGCCGTGCTCGCTGACGTACCCTCGGGTTACGGCGTGTCGGCGGCGGCGCTCCGTCAGTACGTACACAGCGGGGCCGTGCCGCGACTGGTGGCGGCGGAACTCGCAGCACATCGACTGCAGCTCGTCTTCAGCTCGGTAAGAGAGAGGGAGAGAGAAAGGGGGGAAGGGGATGGAGTAATGGAAATGGGTGGGGGAAAGGGAGCTATATTAGTCAGAGGATAAGAAATTGTTGTTTAGTTGAGACTTTATCGATGATGAACATGGGGCAAAATTAGATTCGCTAGTAGGTTCCCCTAATCAACTGTGGTAGCACTAGCACCAGGCTCCCATTCAACTTACGTTCAGGGAACAATAAACCATACTTCTTCCATCAATTCCGCATAGACTTCCATCGATATATCAGCTGTGACATTTTTACCCCCGTCTTGTTCCAGCTGGTCTCTGCGCCGGTGTGCGCGCGCATCACGGTGGTGCGGTGGTTCGCCGTGACAAACATGTCCCGGAGTCTGTCGGCAGAGGCGTACCCGCTTCACGAGCCCGGTCAGTGTCTGGTTGCTGCGAGTGCGGACGGTCGTCGGTCGGGACCGTTTCCTTTTCCATGATCGAAGCAGAAGTGACGGAATATTATGTAACGGAGATGCATGGTTTTATGACGCTCAAGAAGAAAATGTAGTGACAGTGTGTTGAAATTATGTTTAATAACATGTCGGGTGTAAAGCCGACCGGCGTCCGTATTCGTTACGGAGCGAGCGAAGCGAGCGGAGTCTTTCCTTAGATTAACGGAAATTTCTGAGTATGAGCGGCCGGCCGGCCGTGCGGACGCTTTTGCGAGGCTTATATCTCAGCAACCACTTGACCGATTTACACGCGGTAATTTTTGTAGGGTAGCTTCATTCCTTCTACCAAGCATTGGACTATTCCTGATACATGTGGGTGACCCCTTATGCACGTGCCACGTGCAAAACGAAGAGGTGTCACTTTTGTAATTGTTGCAATATCTCGGTAACTACTTGGCCGATTGCGCTGAAAGTTGGCATGTAGGTAGGCACCCACTAGGCACTGCATATCCATGTGCCAGAGTTGGGGTGCTGCTGCACGTGCGCACGTGCAGGGGTCGTTTCCAGATCTCGAGAACGGCTCTACCGATTGCGCTCAAATTTGGTACACGGTTAGGGACCAGTTAGTAGGGTGCCGTGCACAAGTCAGTTGGGACCCATTTTGCACGTGCGCACGTGCACGGTGCCGCTCCCAGATCTCGAGAACGGCTGGGCCGATTGTGCTCAAATTTGGCACATCGCTAGAAACCGGTCAGTAGCGTGCCGTGCACAAGTCAGTTGGAGGTACCCCCTCGAAATTTCGCACGTGCAAGACTCACCCCCTCGCTCGCTCCGTTAGTCGCCCCAAAAGGCGCTATACTGATGGTATAGGATAAATCTCTACCAATTTTTCAGCTAGCAAATTACGAATGATGTTCCATTCTTTTAATGCAAAGGGTTAAATGTCGTTTTAACCTCGTTGCTGAGCGAAAGTCAAGTACCGAGTTTCCAAGTCGGCACTCCTCTACCAGCGGCCTCGAGTACTTCCCCGCTGACCGCTGACCGCTGACCGGTCGCCGTCGGTCCGTTTCAGAGCGCCGCTCGTCGGCCATGTTCGACGTCTCGGAGCTGTCCCGGTACGGTCTGTGTGACCTCTGCGGCAGCTACCAGTGCGGCGGCTGCACGGCCTCCAGCCGAACCAGCGGCGCCGCGCCGACCTCGGCACCACTGGTGACCCTGCTGGTGACCGTGCTGGTGGCGCTGGTGCTGCCAGTGATACCGGCGAGGGTGTGGAGGTGACTCACGGAGCTGTGACCGGCCGCGAGGGCCTGACTGCCCAGAGAAGGGACCCAGCTATGCAATGTCGATGGGGTGGCGCAAGGAAGCGTGCTGTGCCCTGCACTGTTCGTGATGTCTAAATTCCCTGTCGACGGGACAGTGTTCGGTTGCTCGCGGGTCTGAATGTTTATCGGCGTTTTGTTGCGGCCGCCGGTGCCGCCTGCAGGCACGGCGGCTCACGTCGGGCCGACAGGGACGTGCCAAACTGAGTTCGAGTTGCTTCGTTTTTGTTACCGTTTTGCTCAGAGCCGCGCGGACACCGCCGTGCGATGTCGCGTGTTTTGGTGTCACTGCCGTCGCCCTGTTTCAGAGTGCTTGCTTTGGGTTGCACTGCCAGTTGGCGACGAGCGTGCTGGGTCCAGGAGGCGACGCGTTTGTGACTCTCCCGATCGGGAGATTTCACGGTCTCAGAAATTTCCAGTTACGTAAGCGGAGAGCTGTCTGTTTGTGTGAGCGATTTCGGCGAGGTTGGTTAGATGCGATGTATGTTCGATCGCACCGAGTGAGTAGAGAGATGTGTATGGCGAAACGAGAGTGCACGAGACGCGAACATGAATGTAATCTAGTCAATGGCGACAGCTACTGAATGTGGGCCGGGAGAACTGTGACGTTACTCTTCTGGTGACAGCAGCGCCTGGTCAGCTGTAAAGCTAGTATTTATTGATTAGCCTACTGTACAGATACCGATGATTATTTGTATACGTGAATACAGCCAAGTATGCCATGTTGTTGTCGTTTGTAGACATCCGTCGCTTAAACGTTCCAACATGATTGTGAGGTGTAGGTATTGCGAGCGTGTGCTTTTCAGCGACATTCGGAGCTTGCTGCTCCATGTGGAAAGGAACGGCTGCCTACACGACACGACCTCTATCGAGACTCGTTTATTTGCCACCCTCAAACCTCACACTGTGAATGACAAGCTATCATTGACTTGTAAGGCTTAAACTATAAGCTGCACTCGGCTTCTTGATTTGTGACTGATCAATATTATTTTACCCCGCCTTCGTCCTTCGATGTCTCGGATGGCGAAGATTCTACGCCGTCCGGCCAATCCCGTTCAAGGTCAGCGGGGGCTTGGCTGCGGGAATGGAACGGGATTGGCCGGACGACGTAGAATTTTCGTCGTCCGAGAGACATCGAACGCGGTGTCAATGTCATTGAAAGCTGACACTGTATTCCAGCAATGCAATAAGACATGTAAAATATATCCTTTTATTTTAGTGGTTACAAGTTTTTGGCCGTTGTGGTCGTTTGCTCCGTTTATGGTGCGCAAGAGACAATCGAGTTTTACCTACATTTCATTTCATATGATGCTCAAGATGCTTACGTCATCAGACATCATAGCATTCTATTTGTGTAGTTTTGATGTTTTAACTAAAAATTGCACTTTGATAAAGATAAACAATAATGTTTTGAGAGTTTCTGATCTTAAATTGAATAAAACTTACCAGTTAAGGGATGAAACGAAACATTTTTGACAAAAAGACGTCAGCAAATATGAACACGTCACACACTAATTTGAAGTGCGTTGTCTCGTGCTGTGAGCTTTGTTTACGTAGCATTATTTTAGCAGACCGATGATACGACTTCCGCATCAGTTATTTTCAATCAAATTTTTATTTGGAGCGTGTGGCTGTGATAATTATTTCGTTGTGGTTCTAGTTCATTGATGTTCATTGTAATCTAGAGATACTGATATTGCCTTCAGTGATCGATTGTGTTATTGAAGTTGATATCGCCTGCCTTTGCCTTTGGTAGGTACCTGAGTTCATAGTTATGTTTTTTGTAAAGGTATTGTTGTTAACTGGGCCCTGTTTCACCGCCGCCCGACGCTGCACGCGCTGCAGCACACTGAAAGCTAAGGCATACCCCTGACGCCACGAATGACGATGTGGTGACGAAAACATAACAAACCAATGACGAATGACGAAAACATAACCAAAAACGAAGCAACTCGAACAGAGGTCCTAAAGAACCAAGTACAAAGAGAACAGAAATTTGAGTGCAAATGCTGCTAGTGTACTGCTGGTGCTGGCGGCGCGGTGCGCCAGCGTTTTGTCATAGCTTAGCGTCAGAGTGAAGTTTGTTGATATTGCCATGGAAACCCAACACGCCGACGCGCGCAGGCACTGCAGCACTCTGCCGTGAAACAACACCCTAGTTACCACAGCTGATAGGTTGATGAGCTAGTAAGGCTGTCATGGAAAATAGGTTCTTAGCTGGTTGATTGAATTTTGGATATTGAATTAGTTCAGAGCTAAGCATTATTAATTTGCTTTGAGATTCTAGGACAAGCCTTTGTTCAGCCATCTTCAACCAGAACAATTAAAATAAACATAACCTAGGCTAACCTGAACTGACCTGGCTTTACCTAACCTTACCTTACACATCCTATCCCTAGTTAGTTAGGCTTTATAGCCAATGTGGAAGTTTTACAAGAGAAGTTAATTGATGAATATTTGTGCTGACAGATCAAGATATTGTCTGGCATTGTATTACCAATGAGATAATGGCATATGTTCCATCTCTATGTTCCATCTGCATTTATACCTATATTTGGTGCCATAACAATAAAGGAGTGCTTATTGTGGTATAATGTCATCTGCATTCCTCTTTCCCAATCTGAAATAAGCCCATGGCTACACCTATCTATGGTGTTCACCAGTTAGGCTGTTAGGCTTTCTATCTCACTGAGTGGACACTCAGAATAGGTACTTACCAGGTTCAAGTAGCCAGGTTCAGGATTGACTAAGCACAAGTCCCAGTTTAGCTATGAAACATGATTATTTAAAGTCAATAATCACTGACTTCTATGAGCTGAGGGTGTCTGATTCAAACTCTAGCCTCTAGTTGCCTCAGCTTTAATTCAATAAATTTGCCATTGACAAGCAGATAGTGCAAGCCCAATAAGTTAAACAATATAGATGTAGTTTATGGGGATTGGGAATATGCATTGCCCAATTTGACATTTTTGTTTTTTACTTAAACACACACCTACTTTAATGAAAGTGTCAGTAATTTTGACTCTTGTAACACCTGTTTTCAGGCCTGTAGTTGGTATTCCAGTCTGTTTGAGAGGCCCATCTTCTACAGGCACCAGTTGACCTCACCACTGCCCTCTGTTCTCTCAATTCCAGCTGAGTTAATCTCACCACCTCCCAAGCTGCCACCTAATGAGGAAGCGTGTGGGTGAGGACGGTATGGCGGGGGCGCCGTCCGACGCTGGGCACGACAAGTCGGACTCTCACGGCGGCGGCGGTCTGCGCGGTGACGTGGCCAACATCTGCCTGCTGCTGCTGCTGTACGTGCTGCAGGGCATCCCGCTGGGCCTGGCCGCCGCCATCCCCATGATGCTGCAGAACCGCGGCGTCACCTACTCGCAGCAGGCAGAGTTCAGTTTCGCCTTCTGGCCGTTCAGCCTCAAACTGCTGTGGGCGCCCATCGTGGACGCCTGCTATGTGTCCCGGTTCGGGCGCAGGAAGTCGTGGCTGGTGCCCGTGCAGTATCTGATCGGCCTGTTTCTGCTGGTGCTCTCGTCACGAGCGGAGTCGCTGATCGGTGGTGAGCACGAGAAGCCGAACGTGGCCCAGCTGACGACGGTGTTTTTCTCGCTCAACTTTCTGGCGGCCACGCAGGATATTGCCGTGGACGGATGGGCGCTGACGATCCTGCAGAAGAGGAACGTCGGACACGCGAGTACCTGTAATAGTGTTGGGCAGAGCGCCGGCTACTTCCTCGGCTTTGTGGTGTTTATAGCTCTGGAGTCGGCCGAGTTTTGTAACAAGTACCTGCGCGCGGTGCCGCAGGCTCAGGGACTAGTCACATTCTCAGGTAAGTGGAGAGACTTGGAGAGTGTGGGTCTGGGTGTTGTTTAGTATTCCTATCTTGCTCTCTGTTTCGTGACTCTGCTTTTACTTCTCGTCTGTCTGCTCATCAGTAATTGGTTCATTTTTAGGGTTTGCGTAGTCAAATAGCATTGGCTGTCACTTCTTATAGCCACATCAAGTTATTCGTCAATACCGCCGGTTTATCGATAGTGATGCCGTGTTTAGCTGACCCCACCCCGCGCCCACCCCCAGGTTTTATGTTCTTCTGGGCGGTGGTGTTCCTCCTAACGACCACAGCGGTGGCTCTGTTCAAACACGAGTCCCCTCTGAACCGAGACGGTACGCGTGACCCGGAGCTGGACGTGCGAGAGACCTACTCACAGCTGGTGCGGATCACCAGTCTGAAGCCGGTGCGCACGCTGATCGCCATTCTGCTCACTGTGAAGGTGAGAAAGAGGGGATAGGGTGAGAATGTGGGGTTGAGTTACAGTGGGTCAGGATGGGGGTGTTGGATAGAGAAGCTAAGTATGTTGGGTAGGATAGGGTAGGGCACAGACTGCAGTACATGCAGTATGCATCCTAATCAGCGGGATAGTTCTGTATCTCAGTTCGTGTTGAGTGGCACGGTCCCAGTGACAGTGTCCTCTCTGGGCGCTTTCTGACCTATATCCGTCGTGACGATACAGTCAGTATGATTGGCAGAAACTACCGGTATTGGTCACCGTGACCTTTTGCGACAAATCGCTCATGCGTTACGGCCTGACCAGTCAGAAACGACTGGCGTATCTGGTCTAGCAACTATCCAATGGAAGAAAGGAAGAAAAATTTTCATTATTCATTAAAAGCCATCGCCGACCCGGCGTGGGGCGTGAATACGATAATGGCACCGATGAAGTTGCACCTTTTGCCGACACTAAGCTAGCCGTGCGGCTGAACTATATCTTACGGTTTTTAGTCATTATATTCGAGCCACTCTCCGTACAGCGCCAATCGCAACCATCGTTCTTTTTTGTCAACACCCAGATAACCTCACCTCGGCTGTCCCTCAGATCGGTTTCTCGGCTGCCGACGCCGTCACCGGTCTGAAGCTGGTGGAGGCGGGCGTGCCCAAGGACCGGCTGGCGCTGATGGCCGTGCCCATGAGCCCGCTGCAGGTGCTGCTTCCCTTCTTCATCAGCAAGTACACGGCTGGACCGAGACCCATGAGCCTGTTCCTGCGCGCCATGCCCTGGAGGTCAGTTGCGTGTAGCCCAGGGATGGGAACGGCACGTGCGGGTAGGTGAAGGCGAGTTAATGTGAAGCAGGAATGTTTACGTGTATTACGTGTGACGTTGTCTGTGACTATGATGAATCGCTGAATCCTGTAAGACTCGTACCTCTATAATTCTTCACCAAGTGTCCACCAATATTTGTTCTGTCGAAACGATGAAACGTGTGGGAAACGATGGCAGCTGATACCATGGCTCAGTGATTCCCAGCCTTTGTGAAATGCTCACCAGGGGCGTTAGGGTCGCGAGCGACCGTGGCCGCTCACGGGTCATCAGTCTGGCCGTTCAAATTGGTCTAGTAAGGACCTCCCGACTCTATGTCGAGGAAGTCTCCACACTTGGCTACTCTGCCGCTTCACTCCCTGACCCTATCCCTCCTCCCCCGTCAGGCTGCTGTTTGGTCTCATCATGGCCGGCCTGGTGTACGTCACGCCCCTGTTCAAACTGGAGGACGCCTCGTTCCCGCTGAGCTACTACGGCCTCATTTTGGTTGTGTTCGTACTGCACCAGGTGGCGCTCTACTCCATGTTTGTCTCAGTGATGGCGTTCTTCGCTCGGATCTCGGACCCGGCCGTCGGTGGAACGTACATGACGCTCCTGAATACGGTCACCAACCTCGGTGAGGAGAGGAGGGAGAGTGGGGAGGAGGGGAGGGATGCAGACAGATGATATAGGGTGGAGGAAGGGATAGGGTATGGCAGGGAAGTGAGTTGACCTGAGAGAGGGAGGGGTCCGAGCCGCGGAGTAGAGACAGATTTCAGGCGTGACAGTAGTGCGGTCTAGATGGTTGTGTGTTTGAGATATGGCATGGTCCGTATCTGATCTCTCCGTCGCCCAGTTCGCCGTGACCCTTCGTTCCCCAACCGTACCAAACTCACCCGTGATCCTTCTTCGAAATATTCGTAATTTGTCCGTATTCCGTCTGCGCCCTGGCCTGTGATCTGTCCGTGATCCACCTGGTCTGTTTTGTGTTCGTGACACATTGGCTCTCATTTATTTTCCCCATTCATTCGCCACCCGTGACCTCTCGTGTCCCGTCGGTGACAGATGACCTGCCTCTGGGCCACCATCTCCCGTCCGTGACATGTCTCTAACCTGCCGTAACCTGCCTTTGACCCACCGGCGCCCCGTCCTCACCCCCAGGCGGTAACTGGCCGGCCACTATGATGCTGTGGATGGTGGATCAGCTGACGTGGAAGACGTGTCCCTCCGGTCTCGGCTGTTCGACTAACGCGGTAAGGAGTGGGGACAGAGTGTCCGCTGTGGGAGACTGGTGGGCGGTGGTGGGTGGTGGGAGGGTTGGCTGTGGTTGGGCTGCACTCCTAGCATCAATTATTGGCGAATGCTGAAAAAGGCTTTTGTGGAATAGTGTGCATGCCAAGGTTTTTTGTGCTGGGGACCAATGGCATATAATCCGGGGTTTCGATTAAGTGGCCGGTTTGTGCACTTTTATCCATAGTATTTGTGGTATGCCATGGATAGCCAAGGAATTTGTCGTGAAGTTTTTTGTGTGTGTTGCATTGTGTTATTGAACTTCTGGGTTTCCTCGGCTGTGAGTCGCAGCTAGTTATATAACAGTCGCCAAGGAGACTGGCGCTCTGCTGGCTAGCGTGGGTGGTTCGGAGGGCCTGAACGGGGTGGACAGCCACGGTGAATGCCCCGAAAAGCCGGCCACTGGGCCTTCCCGCCGTCCACCTTTCCCCCTTTCCCCACCCTCCGCCCCCGCGCGGTACACCCCACGGTTCCCCTCGGCCCTCAGTGAACCCCAGTCCCGCCCCGGCTCGGCCTCTCGTTCTGGCGACCTTTCACAATGGCCGCCTTTCCGCCGCTGTCAGTGTTTCTCCGTGTTCAGGGACGGGTGACGCTGAAATTGTGTGCCACGCGCGGTGTGCCTTTCCCGGGCTTTCCTAGCCGGCGTAGTCGGCGCCGTTAGTGCCTACCGTGACCAGGCGGAGGGACATTTCTGGGCGCGCCAATGTGACTGATGATGATTGGAAATGGCGGCAGTCGGTCACGCCTATCCAGATCGCCGCACAGTGTGGCCAAATGTTAATTAAGCGAATTTTGCATAATTAAAGGGAGATAATGACCTTTTTCCACAAAATCTGAGTTAGGATCATTTTCTGACAAAACACAACAAGTTATAATGTAAATTAAAACCATTTTGCTCAATGCGGTACCTTGCCGCAAATATCTCAACTTGAAGTCACGTTAGCGGGGAGCGCTGAAAATGACCGTTGAATAAGTACTTACATCACTTTTTGGTACTTGCATGTAATTTTGTAAAATGAGCGTATTCCTTACATTTGATCTTCATCACATCTAGTTAGTTAATGGTCGTCTATAGTGCCTTCAAAAGATATTCATGGTTTGGAGGTTGTTTATGTCTAAATTTACGCAACTATTTTTCCTGTTCATCATCTGAGGCCATATGCTGCTATTTTAGTAGCAACGACTCAATTTTGAATCGGTCCCGCCGACTGCACAATAAAAGAAGATAGATACAACACTTTTGCGGCATCACTGAAAAACTTATGCAGTACTGTTATCAAAATTCTCATAACACCGTTCGACAAACCTGAAGTCTTTTTGAAATAAATATGCTTGTATTTTTCGCTTCAGGCTCTGAGGCCAAAATAATGAATTTCGTAGTCGCAATCGCAAGATTTGGCTGCGTTTCTGGCGCATGCCGTTCATTTGTGGCGCAAAATAATACTTGGAAACAAAGAAGAGTAGGCACTATGTACGAATCTAATTAATTCTAAACCGAATTAACTCTAATTCAAATTAGAATCCTTACAACCAAGCAACGACAAGGCGATAACATAAACAAAAACCCAAGCGTCGCTGTTTGAAACAAAAGCGCCATATACTGCGACTTTTTTATAGAGAAGGACAAGAAGGACAACGCATTTCGGTGGGTGTTACAAGTACTGCAAGTACTGCTTCTTTTTTGCAAAAATAAAAACCTTTTTCACATACGAAAATGTGCTAGGAAATTTTCATATTTTATAGAAACTACAGTAGAAATAGTATAGATGTCGAGTAATTTTTATTAAAGAAAAAAGAAAGCTCATTATCTCCCTTTAAGCAACGAATTTTGGATTTTTAACTTCTTATGGCACTCAATCGATAGCAAATTGTCCAAAGAATGTCAATATCTTGATTTCTAGTCAAATTTCCTTGTTTCGGTGATAGAATAGCTACCGGAAGTGGAACGCGCATTGTTTCTCCTGGCTGAGCTGAAATGGTAAAAATTGCATCACAGCTCGGCACCCCTTGGTCGGAATTTTGTTGGAAAACTGCTCCCGTGACCCCTCTTCGTGTTTTTCAGCTCGCCTCAGGTCATGTAAGGTCTCCAGCAGTTATTTTGAAGATAACTTCAAGAAAAGACGTACTATACTCTCGTAATCCGTGCTCAGAGGTTTTTATCATTAGTGGAAAAACCGCGGCGCGTAGCGCCTCGAAATTTGGCATGACTATTCGTTCATCAATTTTACACATTGTATGCAAGTTTGAACCGTCTAACTTTCAAGCTCAGGTCACCAGGCCACTTAGAATGATCCGACCTTCATTCACTTTTTGCAACTTTGTTACCGTGTCAGCGCTACAGTAGATGACCGAGTGGTTTGAAAATGCGGGATATCGCAAGGTGATTGTTAGCTACAGCTTGTTTATCTCGGAATTATGATATCGATGACCTAAGGTCAGGAGGTCAATTTGGGGATAAAATCAACTGCCTGATTTTTCCACTGAAACGCGTCGTAATGGCCAATTATGCAATGGATGAGTTTATATATGACTGACATTGACTTCTGTGATGTCTTGTGTGCTCTTGGTCAACTGTAAGGTCATGTGACGTCATCAAAGGTCACCAAACGTCTTTTGCTAATAACTCCTAACAGAAAAGCTGAGATGCAGCCCCGGGAATGGTCTCATTGTGTTCAGGTCGTCAAGGCGCATCGATTGATATCCATGATGACCTTGGTCACGTGACCCACGGTCAACCGTCGATCTTGACCTTCGAGGTCAAAATTGCATGCTTCGATGCGGATTGACGAGAGGATCACGATGGTGCTATTAATTTTTGCCTGGGTTGATGAGTTTTCGTTAAAACTCCTTTTCTTTAGCGCCGTTATTTTTTGCTTTTTGAACCTGACCTGACGTCACATTTGGCCTGACCTGAAGATGACCTCGGTAAAAAATGTAGACTTTGTGCGTCTGTATCCCATGCCGTTTACCGCTTGTCGCTAGCTTGCCAGGCATCCGCCTCCCCCCCCCCCCGCCCCTCTGTTGGTGCGAAGATGGCGCGGACCCTCGTTGGTGCGCGGGCGCGGGGCTGGGGTCTCCAGCCGAACGCGCGGGGCTGGGGGGTAAATTTTACCCCCCCCCCTGTTATCTCCCGAACTAATGATCCGATTTGGAAAATTCAAACGCCAATCGAAAGCTCTCATCACGAACAACTAAAAACATGTACTTAATTTAAAGTTTGAGGTCAAGGTCAAGTTCAGGTCAAGGGTACAAATTGCAAGTTTCTACAGTATCGGCCTTGCACCGTAGTTGCCGAAGAATGGAGTCATGGACTGAGACTGATCGCCCAAAACGTGTTCTTAGGCTACCAAGACAATATTCGTTGCATACAATATCATTCAGAGGTCAAGGTCAAGGTCAGGTCAGGTCAGGTCACCAAAAACAAAATATAGAAAAGGGCATGTGCGACACATGTTTTATGGGTCATTTTACTCATATAATTCAATAGGCACACTCAATAAGTGATATGGACCACCTCTGGATGAATTTCAGGTCGAGGTCAGGTCAATGTCAGGTCAAGTGAGGTCAAATTTTGAAGTTGGTTGATAAGGCCTAAAAAGGTGTCTATCTGATGCAATTTTTCACGGCGAATCGAATGGTGCTATTTTTGTTTCCGTACGAGGTCTAGAACTTCCAAAAAAGTCATTTTTCAAAAAATTTGTGTGTCGTGACGTCATAAAATTTTGAATAACTCCTACATTTTTGAACCGATTCTTCTAAAATTTGGTATCTAGGTGCACATAGACCACTTCTCTGACATATATTCCGGTTTTTTCGACAGACTCAAAATTTTGGATTTTATAATCATTTTCCCAAAAAAGTCAGTTTTTTTGAAAAAAAATAGGCCAAAATCCAAAATTTTCAAAAAACCGAGATAGCCATTTGATAGACAAAGTAAAATTATGTATAACCTTTTTTTGTTACGTCTTGATTCCTTTAAAAATGAAGATGTTAGCGGCGTTTGAACTTTTGCCGTTTTTGAGGCGAAAATGGCGAACATGACGTCACTAAAACGTCAATTTCTCAAAAATTTTCCGACGGATTTCGCTCAAATTTTCAGGGAACGTGTCAAATTGATGTAAGAAAAGGTACTGAATGTTTGGCGGCGCTGCGCGCCGCCGTTTTTGAGATATCGCAAAAATTCGCGAGGGGGGGGGGTAAAATTTACCCCCCCCAGCCCCGCGCGGGTTAACCCGCGACCGCCTGGGGGGGTCGGATCCGACCCCCCCTCCGTTTTTCTTGAATAACTCAAGAACCGCTTACGCTATCAACTTGAAACTTGGCATACCTTCTCCCCCATCAATTTGACGTCTTCTGTGTAATTGTTAAGAAAAAATTTCCAAAAATTTGTGAGATATATCGATTTTAGTGATGTAACTACATGGCGTTTTTAGTCAAAAAGTGGTAAATGTTTTAAAAAAATCGCAAAAAATCAGGGTTTGAAGCAAATTGCAAATTAAGGACATGAATAGACGCAACTCAACGAGTTCTTTAAAATGGCTATCTCGGATTTTCCATAAAATGCGTTTTTTACCCCTAAAAATTCAAAAAACTACATTTTTTGGAAAACAGCTAATAAAATCCAAAATTTTGGGAATTTCCAAAAAAAAACCGGAATACATGTTATAGAGCTCTATTAGAACATTAGATGTCCCAAATTTCAACTTTCTATCTTGATTTTTGACCCCCAAATTGTAAAAAAATAGCTTCAACATGCATAGGGCATGGTGACGTCATAAGCATTTTCGTGAATTAGAGGCACTTCTGAACATCGCATGTGAAAACAAATGGCACCACTAGATTCCTGGGACAAAGCTCGTCTAGAAAAGTGCATTTTTATGTCAAAAATAAAAAGTTGAAAAAATGACCTTTTTTCTCAGCCCTCGTTTAGTTATGTATGGTATAAACGATTTTTTATGCTTTCAATGCACACTTATCACCAGCACAGTGACTTGGGGTCACATATAACCATTGCCATCGGATTCGGCGTGAAAAATAAGCCATAAAACATGTGTCGCACGTCCATGTAGCAGAAAGTGAAATCCGTGACCTTTCGTGACCTGACCTGACCTTGACCCGTACTTAGTATGACCCCTATACGCTCATGGTACCTTCACTAGGCCTTTGAGGTCATTTTTGGTGAGTTTCGAGCAGCAGCTATCGATACCGCTGTCCGTAAGCCTAATCATGCAAAACCCCAGAATTTGACCTTTGACCTGACCTTGCCCCAAAGTTGACCTCAATCTTAAAATCTTAAGAGTGCTTTGGGAAGGTCTCGTAGAGACCTTTCGAACGCCGCCTCGCGGGGCTCGATACGACCATTGGTTCTCGAGATAACAGGGGGGGGGGGGGGTCGGATCCGACCCCCCCCCCCCCCCCCCCCCAGGCTGTCGTGGGTACGGAAATAGCCCAGGCGGTGCCAGGTTAACTGTTAGCCACACCGTGCGCCGATTCCCGAAACGCTGTTTCTTCTGTGACGGCCGTCAGTTCGGGTTACGGACCATGCTATAGCCTTGGTCAGTTTTTCGATGCCTGGATAGCTCCTTCTCGGTAGTATATTTCCCACCAGTGTGAGTTATATAACTGAGGTGCCTCACGTAAACCGCAATGTCGCTTGGATCGATACCACAGGTGAAATACCGCGAAAATTGTGCTCACGGTTGTAGATGACATACTACTTCTGGTATTCGCCAGAAATCCCTATTGTCATACTTGATGACCCCGCGGTGCCTCGCGCGTGTCGTGTCTCCACTGCAGACTGTCCGCGGCAGTGTTCTAAAATTGGATATTGGTTGGGCGTGCCGATGAAGAAAAAAATCCTAGGATGAGAAAAAAGAAAGTGAATAACTGAAGTATTTTTGCAAAATGATCTAATGCCAATTTTTATGCCAACTGATAAGCCAGGATTTCATGTCAGGATCTTGACAGGGTGTGGAACAAAAGGATGTGAGTGCATCAACTGTCAAGTGGCATGTGAACTGTCTGTTGGGAATACATGAAACTCTTCAGAGATGAAGTAAAGTCGGTCATTCGTGTTTTAGGGATGAAAATATTTTCCCCATTAGGTGTGATTTGCCACCAAAAAGTCTGAAAAATGGAGCACTGGTCCGCGGTGTCTAACCCTCCTCTCCCCCCTACAGGACTGCGGGGAAGGCGAGGCGGCCCTCTGTACCACCACTCTGGACGGTTACTACATCGAGAGTCTGGCGTGCGCCTGCTTCGGCTTCCTGTGGCTGCTCTGGGGCCGGCACCGGCTGCTGCGTCTTCAGTCGCTAGATCTATCGGCGTGGCGGTACAGGAAAATTGGTGTGTGATTATTAAATCCGACCCGCGCGGTATAGGACCACTTGGTGTCACTGGCGGTGGACCAAAGTCATGGAAGGTGGGTCAGACTGGCTCCAGAGGTGGGAACAGAGGTGTGACACAGGGTCCAGTCTGTGGGTTGTGTTCGTGGGCCGCTGGTGGTCCCACGTGTTTGGATGAAGTTGACAGATGACACATTTGTTTGTGTATGAAGTATTTAAGTTTATTGTTATTTTGAACAGGGCGGGTTGTTGTTTCGCCATATAACCGTCTCACAGGGTGGGGCAGCTAAGGCACAGCCCGCGTAGCACAATGTGTGGCCATCTTTAGACGCCCACAGAGGGGTACGGAGGGGCTCCCGTGTTTCTTCTGTACCTGTATCGTGTGCGGGGGTTGTGTCCCACGTTCCTTCATCAAGCAGACTATGGAGGCAAGAACCTGAACGATAGCACAATCATGGTTCGAAACGCATATTCCAGATTGACCAAGGTAGTCACCTCATTAAGTTCCTTTCCTCTACAGTTTCTGAGAGCTCACCGTTATTAAAACATCCACCCCGTGCGCGACGTATCAAGTCGCTACTTGTCAGCATCTTGTGAGAATGCTGATATATGGTGATTCTACCCTTATCGTGTGTTGCGTCTGTGTGCATATGAACACGGGTGGTGGTAAACGGGGTGGGGACTGGGCAGCGTTTTGGGGAAAACAATCATGTCGTCTGGTTGTTATACATTGTTCAGAGGAAAGTCACCCGGCCCGTGGCACGGTTGTCACTTGTCTTCGAACACGCCTACTGTTGTACTTTACAATGTTGGATGTTTGTGTGTTGTCAAGTCGCGCCGCCTTCATACATTCCCGGCAGTGTTGAATTTTAGTTATGTTTCTGACATGGATTTCGTAATTTCAATGTTTACAATGACATGAATACAAAATTGAAGTGTTAATACTTGACCTTTTGTTGCCTTCCCCCCCCCCCCCGCCCTCCAGTGGTCTCGGCCTAGCTGGTTACGTTATGCTCGTTAAAGATGACGCATAGCACCTATTGCGGCACTGAGCTCATAATCTCAAAATCGGCCGACATGCGTGACACAGAAGGCACTGTCAATGCGATTTAATAGCATGGCGGCTGGGAGGACGTCCGCGAATCCCCCCCCCCCCTCCCTGAAGACCACTTCTTTCAGCCTGATCTGGCACCGCGAACATTGAATGCACCTCTTTAAGAGCCGCACGGGCTTGTATCTAAGAAAGCAAGTTAGCTGCGTCCACCGGATATCCTACTGAGTCGCTTGTTTCTGAGGCTGCAGTGAATTGCTGTTGCGAGAATCGCGGCCGTAAAATATAGGTGTATGAAATTCCATCCTCCGCCATATCCTTTGCTGCTCACATGTACCAGTAAGGTGATCAGTATTTTTTGTCGATTAGCTGCATCAAACGCTATTTTGAGGTCGCGATTCGATCATAATACTGTCTATAAAATGTGCCTGGTGATATCACCAAGCCGTCTCCGGGTCCTGCCGAGTTCCATTCAGCAGCAAATGTACCACAAAGCCCACGCTGTTGCCAACAGAGTTAAAAAAGAAGTAAGCAGTCGGCAAGGCAAATTTAGTCATTGGCACGACGATTGTTTCAGATCAGAAGGTCGGCTACTTTCCTAAGCGTTGTGAGAGTAGCCAGCTATTGGACGTGACCGCGGGGCTGTGTGGTAGGTCAAACAATTACCGACCGTGGGTATCGGTGAAGCGAACTCAACTCGAACAGTGTACGCATTACATTTAAGGAATATCGATGATGACAGCTCCTTTCCGTGACAAGGTTCCCATGCCGGTGCGTGTTGTCAGCAATAGCGTCCAGTAGATAACTTAGAAATATGCCCAGCGAACTGAGTCTTACCCAAAGTACGCTGACACCTTCCTCTAGTCTCCTTCATCTACGTCTTTGCCGCCCCTTCGTTTTACGTCGCCACCAAAACACGCAGGGTGAAAACAAACCACACACGCATATATTATAACACACCGATAAATAATGAATATGATTGTACACAGGGTTATAAAAATGATGATCGGCGCAGGCTGGCGTCGCAAACAAAAACAAAAACTTCTTGTCTAAAAATCTAAGACTTGCAGACATAAAACCACTGTTGGTCAATCAGCTCAAACTTGAAGAGATTCAGGCGCGGTAAACTACTGAAACATGGCAGGAACAACGTCCACTCGCACGAAAAACACCTTCCCTCGCGGAGGAAACACCTCCCTCCCGCACAGGAAACACTTTCCCTCACACAGAGGAAACACACCGGAAAACTTTCCCCTCGCAGAAGAAACGCACCATACCCCCGCGGAGGAACACCTTCTCTAACGCCTAGTGAAGCACCGTCCCCTCGCACCCCGCGGTCCATCACTCGTCGCATCTGTCTCCGCACTCCCTCTCACGGTCCTCACTCGCCTGTCCTCTCAGCGGCGCACCATGCGGCAGGTGCCGGCCGCGCAGCCCTGGCACAGCGCAGGGTCGTGCGCCTGCTGCGGCCGGCCGAAGCGGCGCTGGTGGCCCGCCGGCGGCTGCGGCCGTGGTAGGTGCGGGTACAGCTTACTGCTCACCTGGCAGTACAGCTCCATCAGCACCTGGAGATGGAGAGGGAGGGAGCGGTCAGAGACGAAGACACGGTCACTGGTAGGGCAGATACGCAGCACATCGAGACACCAAACGGTCAAAACAGGGACCAGCTACGACCATAGACAGCGGCTTGTTCCGTGCTCCGTCTACTACCGTGAAACGTCTGCCGCATATTCCGCAACGCTCCTCTCTTCCTCTGAAGCCTCTCCCTCCTGTACCCGCTGTTTAACTGCGCTACGAATCAGAAATGTTTCGCCATACGTCCCCCTCCCTTCTAAAAGAGCATCCAGTAGATTACAAACACACTAGACCCGCGCGTCACGGTGACAGAACTCCCGGGGAGCCCTGTCACGGACTTCAGACTGCTGCCCTGTTGACTGCTGTCTCACGGTTCGGTAAACGTTCCGCTCATTGGGGTCGGGCGAAACGGAACTGGCCTGCGGACTTCACAGGGCAAAATTCCCTTCACTAACTGCGAGTCAGTAGGTACAACTTGATGCGTTTTTGATCGTCGGAAGTTGTGGCATGGTGGCTGTCACCAAACATTAAATATTCCATGAAAATTTACCAGCATGAACATTTAATGCAGCCAAATGTTCTAAATTACAAATATCAATGATAAACCCCTTGAACAACACACAAAAAGATCTTAAGTGTCCAACCATCCACCTCGACCGCCTGTCCGTCCCGGCGGTGCCACGGAGTCGTGGCGGGCACCTGATCCGGCACGATCAGACCATTTTCACTGTATCACGGCCCGCTGCGCCGCCGGCGGCCGGCGCTCACAGACCTACCCCACTATCGGGAAAACCCGCGGACGGCGCCGGCCGGCCGGCCGCCCCCGTCCCGTCTCCGCTATGTTCGCCGAACGTGCCACTACTGCGGCCAGGTGCGGCGCCACCCCCCGCCCCCGCCCCTGCCGACAGGTTCCGGGTCATTGGGATGTCCGGTTCGAGCGGGGGCGGGGGCGGGGTGTGGGGCCGCCCCCGACCGGGCGGCTAGTTCCCACCCACGACCGTAATCCGCGTGTGTGTGACACTGATCTTGACCTGGCTGGTAGTTGGAAGCTTTCACCGTTACCTCAACAGATCGATTGGCGTTTGAAATGAACAGATCTAACCATGCCTTATAGACGACGTGCGGGGTCAGCAACATCTAGCCAGGCGTAATCTATCTTATTCAGTTATAACGTTCCTCGTCCCCCAGTCACTTCGCTTTGATCTACTGAGAAGCAGATCTCAACACAACAGGGTTCAGTATGGTCCATGCTGTATGGAATGATATAGTCGGTCTTGTCTAGACTGGCCCTGTTTATCGTCAAAATTTTGGCCATCCGTCCACCACTGCCGATCCCCGGTGCGCTTATAAAACAGGTCTAGTGATGTGTTATATAGCAGGCCTTCGCTGACCGACAAAACACACCCAATCCCACCCAACTACCATACGCACAGAACACCGCCACCTCTCCAATACACGGTGACTCAAAAAAACGGGCCCCCAACTTTCGATAGCTGTCATTTTCTCAACTCTTGTCAAAATCAATTGAAACTTGCATGTCAGTTACTTCGAAATGTTGGCAACATCACATCAAAATTTGGGAACCCTGTCTGGGTCAGTTCCAGCTCTGGATTCTACAACAGTTCTTCGAGATGGCTGCATTTTGGAACCGTGCATTTCTTGAGGTGCAAAGCTGCTGCTTTGGAGCCTTCCCCTGCTACATAGCTCGAAATTTGGTCCATCCAAGCCTTTATTCTGCTCCTAAAGGGGGTCCCGTGACGCCCAAATTGCGTCCCGAAGGTCACATTCGCGCTTCAATGCGGGTTAAGAGCCAGAGCACTGGGTTGGATATGCCACTTCAAGAATAAAACGGTACGGTAGATAACATTACTGCAGCCTACTGCAACCTTCCAAACCATTCAGAACACCCCAGGAAGCGTGCAGCTGAGCTGTCTGCGGGAAACAACTGCATGCTGTTGGCAAGGTAATGCACGAAAAAGCACGGCGGTAAATCTGCGGCACAACATTTAAAACAATGCAGTACAAAGAAGAAATGCCCTGGAAGATTCATTTTTTGGTATGTTATTGCCAACATATCAACGTACTCGCCACCGAAGTTTCATTCAATTCTTGCACAAAATACGGGTGTGAGGCTCATCAGAAGTTTTGGGTCCGCTTTTTTGGGTCACCTTGTACTGCAATGGCATTGACCAGCTCTCACGCTCGTGTTACTCACCCGCCGCACTTCGTCCGGGTACCACATCGGGTTGGAGTAGGGCACGTCATCCTCCTCCTCGGCGGCACCTCCTGCTCCTACAGGCCCGCCGACAGCTCCGGCAGGCCCGGCGACAGCTCCGACAGCTCCGGCAGGGCCGCCGACAGCCCCGGCAGGGCCGGCGGCGGTGGCGCCCTCTGCCTCTGGCGGCGGTGTCGGCGGCGCCGCTACCCCGGCTTCCTCGGCGGCGGCGGCCGCCCGGGCCCGGTCGCGCTGCCGCTGACGGACGCAGACGCGGCACTTCTGTCCGTACAGCTGGAAGAGCACGGTGCCGGCGCCTGGTCCCTTGTGCAGGAAGTACTGGAATGTGACTTGGCCGTGCATAGACGTCCAGGCGTTCTGGCATGTGTCCTGTCGACAAGAAACGGTCACGATAAGACACGGTGTAAAAACAACGGAATGCGAACAAAGTCATAGAGCTTATTTAAAAGCACAGCAGTTGTTCACAGCACGTCCCAATGTCCCATAAGTAGTCAGTAGTCACTGGTGCTGCCCACATCCTAAATCTCACAACCAAAGTAACATTATTCTGATTAGCTCACTTTCTCATACCATATACAAGTCGGTAACGATGGCACAACTCATGCTGCCTAATAGCCGCCTCCACCCAACCCCTCTCCCGCCTCCACCCCACCCCTTTCCCGACTCTAACCACCCCTCTTCCGCCTCTAACCCTCCCTCTCCCGCCTCCACCCCACCCCTCTCCCGCCTCTAACCCTCCCTCTCCCGCCTCTGACCCCTCAGGCCACTCACGCATCTGAACCGGATCTTGGCTGATGTGCTGAAGCACCGCCAGATATGGCTGGGCTTGGGCGTGGACGGCGGCTGCGGCACCAGGGCCCAGTGCTGGCCGGTCCGGTTGAACAGCTCGGCGAAGGCGGTCACCCAGACCACGTACATGCCGCTGCGGGGAAAGGAGGGCGCGGTTAGAACACGCAGAACAAGAACGTGCTGAAACGAGGGTGGTGCTGGGGTGGTGGGGGAGGACGAGCATGGGCGCTTAAAAAGTTTGAGATGTGACGGATGAGAGGTGTGCTGACCGGATGAGAGATGTTACACCACACGGCTTGAAAGTGATACGAATTCCCAGGAGCATGACGGTGACGGTGTAAAAGGGGTTCAGTGTAACAGCAAAGTTCAAGTACAGGCAGGCATACGATTGCAGTAATGGGAGGATGTTGGAGAAAATTTGAGTCTCCTCCTTTGTCTGGTAATATGAATTCAGGATATTTATCAATTAAATGGTACTTGGCGCACACAGGAAGTTCTAGCCACAGGCCATTGTTTCATCCAGTGACAACATGCCTGTCTGGGACGCCAGGTCGCCGGCAAGTGCATGCAAGGACGCAGACCGCCGCCTTCCACGCCAAATACCATCCCGATTTCATGCCGATGAACCGTGAATAGTGAGCCGGCCGTTCCATTGTCCTCCGTTGCCAGGAGCCCGGCAGTCCATTCACAGGTCTGCAATCACCCAAAAACGGCCAGCGTGTCGGTCCCAGACGGGCCGCGGCGGCCTCTGTGGCGTGTCGCTGGCCGCTGCAGAGCCGTCACCGGCCGGTGGACCACCCGCACCCGCCGCCACCACCGGCGGAGGGGACACGGGGACGCCGCGCCGGCCGTGTCACCGCGGCGGCCACCCACCCTCCCAGTCTCCCAGGCGATTACCGGCGCAGATACACCACTGCACGCCACGCCGTCTAGCCTTTCCCAGCGTTGGGGTTAGGTGTCGGCGCCGGCCGGTCTCGGTCACATTTCGATCCCGGTGTGTTCGTATCCACTCATGCATCGGTTTGGTTACGAAACCGGTGCCGTTTTTGGTCGTACCTGACCACACCGACGACAGGTGGGTGGGCACTGGACAGTCAAAGTAGGCGGATCCCCAACACAGTACAGACAGCCGTGCGGCGTAACAAAGGCGCTGATCGTCTACCACCGTCAGTTTTTACCGCCGCTGATCATAGACACCGCGACAACACAAACTCGCTGCAACAGCTTCCGCCCATCACCCTGACGACAGGTGCTCAAAGCACCCGCCGGAAACCTGCACGGCGCTTCTGCCCGCCTCCCGTCCTCATCAGCGCTCTCCCCTCCCGCGGTAGCCAGTTAACCACTGCTCAAACTGTCAGACATCCCCTCCTGGACACTCCGCTCATCAATACTCGAATGGGCTGTGACCACACAAATAAACACCCCGACACAGACCTGCCGACGTCAGTTATCCCCCATCTGCGCGACCTGAGGTGGCATCATTACATCGTATATCTGTGTCCCTCCGGAGCGCTGTGCTGTGACCATGCGGCATATCATTTTCTAGTCGCCCGAGCCACCGAAAGTAACTCGTCAGCCTCATCAGCGGATCAACTTCAAAGCGCGCCTGCTAACCGTGGTGCGCTCCATGACCGCGGCGGGCTATGGTGGCAATTATCACCCCGGCCACACCATCAATCTGCAGTGAGAAACATCGGCGTCCGTGCATGCGGCGCCGCAGTCTCGGCCGCCACCGCTCGTAAAACATACGGGCTGTAACCAGACTGCAGCGGACAGAGCGGGGAGCCGTCACCGCCGTCACCGCCGCGAGACAACACCCGCCGTGACCTTACCGGTGAGACAGGGGACGGCGTCGGGGGGGGGGGGGGGGGCGCTCGCCGAGACGCCGAGACTGGGGAACGGGATGGGCTGTGGCGAAGAAACTACCCAGCGTGAAACGTCAAAATCATACAATGCCCATATAGGGTAACCCACTGCAGTGCCGACAACGATAATGGTGATCTCGAGGCATAACTGTCAAAGACGCACGGGAAGACGAAACGTGGGGCCGAAACAAAGACGCTTAAAGGGACCATCCCACCTTAACATTAGTTTTGAGTTGAGATAGCCAAGTTTGCGGCCAGGCTCAGAAACCACCATTTATCCTGGTCGCAACCCCCGCAGCTTTATGGTGTTCAAGAAATTTCTTCCCTTTACTTGCAGGGTGGGACCAGCTTAGTCCCTATCTCTTAACCATTAGCGGTTTTTTGATGACGTCAGCAGTCATTTCAACGCCCGCCATTCCTTGAACCCGAGTTTTGCTGACCTTGAGCTCCCTTTTTTATCAACGTGAAATCCGTCGTCGGCGCTGAGAAAGCCTATTGCTTTTCATTTTAATTTGAATATTAGAAGATACCCACCACTGGAACTTGGACTGATATTATACCAAGGCCGAAGATGATCAAGCTGCCTGCTATATCTGGAGCTTGGTGTTCAACTTCAACATGGAATAAAAAACAAAATATCAAAGCAAACTGGATATGGTACTGCAAGTTAAAGTCCAAAGAAATTTGAAGAGCTGACAATTGACATTAATTCTTTCCCTGCAAGGTTTCCATATGGAGATCACAGTCACACCATGAAGAAATATTTTTGATGTTAACAGTTGAAAGGGGATTTATCTTCCAGTTTAGACGAAAGACGCTGCTGACTGTCTTTGGAAAAGGATGTCGGCATGAGGTGCAATTGTGCTTGTGAAGTGGTTATAACTGGTCTTTTCACAGTATTAAATTGAATGTGCCATTGCAGCCAAGTGTGTTATCATGTAAGGTAAAATCAAAACTACAATGTTGGTTTTACGAGCATTGAGAAGGCTGGTAGGTAACACCTGCCTGTGCTCGTAAATCATGCTGCCAGAGTATTCTAAATTAATTTTATCATACACTTTTGTTGTCCAGAATGGTTGCACTATTGTTTGGTATCATATTATTCCATGTAAATATGGTAGTGTAAAGTCCGACCAACATGTTACCAGATTTGAAGCTGTTACGTTACCTAAGTACCTGTTTTTTACTGGCGTGGTGAATGTCACCTGGATTTTGTTTTGAGGTGCAGACCTAGTAACTCTGACTACATGGGTTTGAAGCTATTATCTATTCTGTTTTTACTGGCCTGGTGAATGGCGACTGATGTTGTCCGTGGATGGCACTGAAACAAATTTTGAGTGTTTTGTACAGTGTTTTAATACAATGCTGAGGGCTGAAAGTTGTCTTGTTTAGAGTGGTGAAAGTTCAGGATATGCCAGCCACCATGGTGGGTCAGAGTTAAATGTGTTGCAGTCAGTTCGGCTTCGGCAAGCACACGGATGGGCATACGCATCGAGACCTGCTCTGCCATACTTTCAGCCAATTTTACCTAGGTAAGTCTTTTCTTTTTTCTGCCAAAAGCTATGACATTGTGAATTTCAGCACTGTGGCCTGTGTGTAGCTTTCAGGAAAGCAATTCTAAATAAAGCTCTGATAAAGTGCAAAATCAGCAATGCAGCCCTCTATTACATTTTCTACAACATCTTACTTGTTCCTTGCATGGAGAGAAAAATGCAATGTTATGAATTCGTTTATTCACATAATTTGACAAGCATGCAGTTACCTGCTACTATCACTGCACAAAACAGAGCAGAAAACATCAGTTGATCAAACACAAGACATAACAGAAGTTTACAACATAGGGCTGCCGAACCTGCTTCCTCCCACCACAGTTGATGCCATTTCCTAGCCTGGCTTGATGTGAGCACTGAATAGCTGCTTTGTCTAATTACAGCTCACTACCATTCAACTTAAACTACTCTCTAGTGAGAGCGTTCAGTGTTCATAGCAGCTCGACAGACGACAGACAACAAACATCTTGACAAACCAACCAGTATTTGATTTGGCTAATGATTTATGTGCTTGTTGTATCATGGCCAAACTACTTTAACAGCAATAATCCCTGTTTCATCTTGATCTTGCTTTTATTTCCATTTGAACTCAGATCTTGAAACAATCATCTGAAGTGATATCAGATACTGGCTTCTGTTTCTCTTGAAAGCAAGTTAAAACAACAATGATAAACTAAGGCAGGAGATGTGAGTTGTGGCAGTAGATTTTTGATCCAACATATGTCAACCTTATATTGCTTGAGACCTCTGTGACAGACAAACAAATATTTATAGTTTTTTGATAGTTTGGATTCTTGGCTTGATTTAGCAGATCAGCTGTGAACCTTGACTTTGAAATCACATAAATGTCATGGTACCCGAACGAATCCTCGCATGACATTTCTTCGTAGCACAATTTTTCGTCCGCATTTCTTCGTCTACAAATCTTCGTCGGTGTATTTATTTGTCCCTCAATGCTTACTCTTGCATATATTTGCGTTGAAGAAGAAATGCGAGCCGATTTTCATATACCCTGGTGCGAGACAAAGTAATGCGATAGGTACGAATAAATGCCCTGACGAAGATTTGCAGACGAAGAATTGCGATACGAAGAAATGCCATAAGAATTGTCCTGGAATCCTTTATTGGCCATCATATATTGACCTTGATAAGATAAACGCATCATTCGCGCAATATTTGTCGCACTTTGATACCAAACTATTGCTTCCAAATGCCGACGTAAAGAAAACCTTTATGTGACGTCATAGAAACAGCGGATTTCCCTAAAAGTAAACAAAAATAAAAGTCTTATATCTCGAAAACGGGTGAATATTTTCCGGTAAAATTTGGTAGATGTTCATTTTCGCTCTTTGTGATTCACGCTACATCACTTTTATGCCAATTCATTAACTTTTTTGAAGGTGGGAGGGTCCCTTTAAAGGGACCCTCCCACCTTCAAAAAAGTTAATGAATTGGCATGAAAGTGATGTCGCTCGGTTCAGAAAGATCAAAAACGAATATCTACCAAATTTCATCGAAAAATATTCACCGGTTTTCAAGATATTAGACTTTTACTTTTGTTTACTTTTTGGGATCTCCGCTGTTCCTAGCGACTTTATTTGAAAGTGCGGCATTTGTTGCGCGCAAAGCAACATATACCACCGCGTGCTACAAAACGTTTTAGTCAAACATTTAACGGACGTTCGAAAGCCTGATGACGTCATCAGATTCCCGTAATGGTTAAGAGATAGGGACCAAGCTGGTCCCACCCTGCAAGTAAAGGGAAGAAATTTCTTGAACACCATAAAGCTGGGGGGTTGCGACCAGGATAAATGGTGGTTTCTGAGCATGGCCGCAAACTTGGCTATCTCAACTCAAAACTAATGTTAAGGTGGGAGGGTCCCTTTAAGGCATTGCGATGAAGAATATTGGAAAATTGAATGCCTATAGCAGCGCCGTGGGAGCTTGCAGCACGCCCCTACCGCTGCTCCTGATTGCGGCGTGGTGAAGTCAATGCAGCATACGCCCGTACCACCAGCGATCCAGGAAGCAAAGCATCACGACCGGGGCAGGTAGAGTGAGTGAGTGAGTGAGTGAGTGAGTGAGTGAGTGAGTGAGTGAGTGAGTGAGTGAGTGAGTGAGAGCTTGTCCAACCAAAGAATGAACCACGGATACCTGTGTTAAAGTTTCAATGAAGAACGGTTGCTAAGGCGATGTTGCGGCCATCTTGTAGCTGGGCTCTAAGGCGGGCTAAAAAATAATAATCTAAGTTAATAATCTGATAGCAGGGCTCTAAATGGTGGACGGACGCTAGCAGGAGGTGCCAGGCCATTTATCGCCGATAATCACGACTATCATCCGCGGTTTAGAGCCTCATCCGTTGCAGAAGTGATCGCATATCGGCCATCGTCAATACATCACACTTATCAGCTGGGGCATTCCACGTCAAATCGAACAAAAATCGGCTGTTTTGCACCTTACCATCAGCGATTTCATTATAAATTTGTGAGCGAGTTCCTGTGTGGCCCCGGACATTACATTGATGTTTTTTTGCACATTCTGACCACAGGTCTTCTAAATATAGGGCATCCAATTTTTACAAAATGTTGCATCTTTATATTTTTGAACGACCATAACTTTGGTGGTACTTGTTTGATTTGAATGAAATAAACCTTACTGTTTAGGTAATTTCTTAAGCATTTGTTTAGAATTGCACCTGCTTAAATATATGACCTTGAAATTTGCTTAACTCTGTTCTTAAGCACAAATATTGAAATAGCAAAAAACACGTCACCTTCGATTTGGCTCATTTTCATATATTTTATTGCCTACCATATTCTTAACAACCTGTGAAAAAATTGGAGTGGGCCATTCATAAGTTTTGAAGAAAATTGCACATATGCAAACGTATGTTAGCACGCGCAGTGGAGGGGGAAGAGCGAATTTCGCCCACCCCTCCTGTTTTTCGCCAATATCCCATAAGATTAATGCGAAATTAATTATGGCTACCTGTCAAGAATTGAATTGGACATCTCATCGTGCAAGCAATAAGAAAATCGGTTCACAACTGTTCTAGTAATAGCGGTGTAAAGTGAACATCCTGTCGCCGCAGCGACGCGGCGACTCGGCAGCCGGCGCCGACCGCTACGCGCCGCCTGAATTGTAGACTGTGCCGGGACGGAACGGAACGGTTCCGTCTTTACATCGCGCCGCTCCCTACCGCTGATTACGTTCGATTCGCGTCAAATTTTGTGAGAAGACTAAGAACAGGCAATCTTATGGTGAAAGAATTTTGAAAATCGGTTGGTAAACAATTTAAACATGAACGTGTAAACACAAAATTGTGATTGCTGCGTTTCCCGCATCGGCCGAGCCCGCCTCAGCCGGCGACATGTTACTCTTAGCAGGCCTCTAACTGCCATATTTATTATTGGATTAACTAGAAATTCCTCATACATACTAAAAAATGTATGTTCTTTCGGATAGTGAAGATCAAAAGACGTGAAGATATCGTTGCGTGATAATGTTTTCGTTGAATTTACTTCATGATGCATTTCCACACGGCTCAAAATTCACCGCAAAATACCGTTTGCCTGAGACACTTTTACTATGGAACGTGAATGCTTGACTACGATGACTATGCATTTCCATTCTCGCAGAGTTTGGGATATCACTAATCAGCAAGCATTCATTTCAGAAAGTGTACACAAGCAAGCATGTCTTGACTCTGTCTTTCAAGGTCACGCGCGGTTGCGTGATGTTGATGCATGAAAACGGCGTTTGCCGCGAAAGTTATGAATGGCCCACTCCAATTTTTTCACAGATGGTTAGGAACATTGTGACGGACATAATATGTAAAAATTAGCCAAATCGAAGGTGACGTGTTTTTTGCTATTTAAATTTTTCTGTTTTAATTCAAGGTCAAATGCATTTCAAGGTCACTTCAATTTAATTTTATAATTAAAAATCAAAGCCTTATCAATTGCCTATAAGACCCTGTTAATATCATTTTGATACCAGAAAAGGAACCAGAGTTATAGCCATTTAAAAAATTGATGTGTGGCATTTTTCGCTATATTCGATGACCTATATCTCAGCGATACGTTATCAAATTTCGAAAATATTATACGTAACTCAGTTTTGAACCATGCCCAGTCTGCCTACAAATTTTCAGAAAAATCGAAGGGGATGACGGATTTCGGTGTTTGATTTGACGTGGAATGCCCCAGCTGACTCCGGCCGGACCGGAAGTTCCAATCCGCCTAGTTATGGCGGCACGTTCATTGGACGTCTTATTCAGCAGCCAGGGTGTAGGCTAATCGTTCGGCTGGCCGTGCCAAAGGAACGGGGGCGTACCCTTTGTCATGCCCCCATCCCGGGGACGGCCCGACGAGCCACTGAGTCAATGTATCTCCCGACTTCGAGTCGCGCGAGTCATGAATGAGTCATGAGTTATACACGACCGGACGGTCAACAGCAGACTGGCAAGGACGCTCGACACTGGAACTACTCCAAGTCGGAGGCGCAGACGCGTTTTTTTCCCGACCCCCACTCATTAATGCAACATCCAGCGGCCTGGATCAGCAGCGCCTGTGTCTCCAAACCTTCCTTCTTACAAATAAACTGCGCTAAGAAGATTGAAAGGCGACTTCTGAAGGTCTTCAATGGCGACTCCGATACAGTCTACGACTCAACTGGGTAAGTACACAACTACCCATGACACGTGACGGCTGATGACGTTCTAGCCACTCCAGCTCGAGGGCAAATTGGAGAACTGGGCGTAGCTTATATAACTAGAACGCATGATCAATGAAGACCAAGGCTATGATGGAACTGCGCCTGCGGATCTTCCCAATAAAGTAGTGCTGTGCAGCACGAGCCGTCTGATCGACTGCACATACGGAACTGAGGCGTCCGTGATTAGCTGAAGCATCCGTCACAGCAACATTCCCCCTAGATCCGTCACTGCACCGCGGTTTTTCTGTACTGACTATCGCTCCTCCCCCCTCCTCCCCCCCCCCAGCAAAGTGCAGAGAGAGCACCTAAGATACCATCTCCGTCCGCCGATCCCCTCTCAACAGTGTACCGCTCACACCCCAGCAGCGGTGTCCGAATGAGCCCTGCTCAGACTGTCTGCCCGGATATGAACCCCGTCACCGGGGGGCGCTGGGTCTCACCGCCTGGCCAGCCAAAAATCGCCGCCGCGTCCGCCTTCCAGCGGCCGGTTTCCAGTTCTCACGGAGCTCTGACTGCAGTCTGCGCCTACACCACACACATCTGGTCCGTCTGTTCTCCGCCCGGATCCAGACCCGGTCCTCTGCTGCAGGGCTGGCTCAGTGCAGTGTCCTCCGCTGGGGCGGGTTCGGTCCACACTCGTCCTCCGCTGGGGCGGGTCCGGTCCGGAGTGGTCCTACGCTGGGTCTGGTTGGTTCGGTGCAGACTGGTCCTCTTGTGAGGCCAGTCGGGCCCTAAACTCAGTCAGTGGCGGCGCCAGTGCCACCATAGGGGCACCCTGCCGCGAGGCAGGGGTAGCATTGCCACCCCTGAGATGAGACAAATTTGAAACATCCCCAACGAAAAAGACTCGCATAACTAGTCTTAACTATTCCAAGCCCCTATGACCTCAACACTACATGCGTTGATGGCCGCCCTTGCTTTATTTTCTACACCGCCACCCATGCACAAGTGACCAGGAGTACCCCCTCCCTCTATCCCAGCGACACACAGAACCTTACGTTAACAACAGTGACAATGAACTTAATATGATAAGACATTAAGCTTGCTTGATTAAAACAAAACTTGAAAGGAGATAAGGAGTCCCTTCCTATGAACAGATAGAAGCCTCTTTAAATACATGAGGCCCTTTTACACAGGGGAAGTTATCCAAGAGGCCGTTGTCGCCACACATGAGGCCTCTATGCCCGCACAGAAGGCCCTGGGCCCTGTTCTCTCACATAGGGCCCCTGTGCCCAAATAGGAGGCCCTGTGCCAGCAAAGGAGGCTCCAGTGCCCGTAACTATCCCTATGCCCGCACAGGAGGCCCATATGGCTTCACAGGGCCCTATGCCCGCATAGGAGGCCCCTGTGCCCACACAGGAGGTTTCTGTGCCCGCACAGGAGGCCCCTGAGCCCAAGTAGGAGGTCCCTGTGTCAAAACAGAGGTTTTACGCGAAGAGTAGGCCCTCTTATACAGAGGCCCCCTACTTCGGCTTGCCACAACTGGCAAAATTCCGTGGCGCCGCCCCTGAACAGTCCTGAACTAGCAACGGTCAGGTTCAGAGCTGACCTCTTGGCGAAACTAACCAGACCGCGAATAAGGCCATACGAACATTTGACAAAGTCTTATGGTGGAGCGCTACTCAGGGCCGAGAACGGCACGTGACGGCGCTTTGCCGTTAATTGTCATGTGTGCAACATAATATAAGCAACATAGTCGCGTAGGCACCCGTAACACCTCCTATGTAGAAGACCTACATAAGCAGAACTTTAGGTGACCCAAAATAGTCACGGAAAATCCGATCATCAAACGGTACCCATGACTCACACGATATTCTTGTCACACGACAAGGGCGGCAACAACATATAAATAAGCTAAATCTCGCCTACGATAACCCAAGAACATGCAGAGCGCGATGGAATCGGTTCACAACGGGACAAAATAAGACGGATTATCCGCGGGAGCGTCAAAGGGCAAGTGAGAAACTCAAGGCAATCTCTTCCATATCGCAAAACACGGTCAAGATTATATTCGCCTAGCCTAAACGCATTGCATGACATTCAATGTCGGTCAACTCGCCTGGAGCAAAGAACCTCCGCAGTGCCCACTACGTCCCTCAGCACATGCGCTTTTTACGACCGGCAGACACTCTGTCTGCGTTTTTAACCACCTCAGAATGCTAAAAATAGTATCTTGCAGCACACGTGCCGACATTCGGGGCTTCCCGTCCGGGCTAATGAATGTCTCAGAGTCAGTTCCACCAGATGAGACAATGAGCGTCGTAAAGGTCTGCTGCTGCACGTGGAGAAATGTCAGAAACGACTCCCGGAGAGAATCTTAGAGGAAGATGGGACATCAGAGACCCGAATTAGGTCGGCTCTTCAGGATGCCGAATCGCAATAAATGAACTGCCCTTACCGAACGAACTCGCAGTAAAAACGCCTTGGTATATGCTAGATACATGCAAAACTTACAAGTTGCTATCCCTGATTCTAAACGTGACGCACCTCCTAATGACCCACCGTCCTAATTCTAACCCAGCAGACACCACATGACACGCACACTCTCGATCTTCCGCCGATCGACACAAGTATTTACATCGCTTCGGTCGTAGGTACCTACACTTTCCTGCAGGGACGACAGACCATCCAAGTGCCACTCTCTGTGAGGAATGTGGTTCGCGTGTGTCGCGAGGCACGCAGACATACCCACAGACCTCACTGCGCAGCTTGACAAGCCCCCGCTGACAAAAGGAGACCGACCCTCGTGGAGTTTTCCGATCGGTCAGTGTCCCCTGAGGACAGTCCGGCACGGGAACGCCCCGAACGTGCGTCCAACCTTGCAGAGACGTTCCCTGTACCAATGGGAAGGTCTTCCGACGGGTTATCCCTGAAATGGCGCAATTTGAGAGCCCGCAGGCGATTAAAATGCCGACTGTTTTTGGATCGGTCTGCCAGCAGCGCACTGGTGGCATGCGGCAATAGCGCAGTTAGGACTGGGCTATCCAGTGGACGGGATTCTAAGAATGCCGTGTCATACATGTTATCTTGAGACGATAAGAGCCCATTAATATCTGGCGATGGCCGGTAAGTACAAAACATTCTTCCTGTCCCAAAAGACCAGCGTCGAGCACGCACTGGGGATTACGCGGTGTTAGCTGTTACAACTATAAAACCGCTAGCATAACTAGGCCGTGATGTCAGAGAGCATGCCGATGCGATCTGGGTGACCTATTCAAAGGTGGGATTTCTGGACATGTTTCCGCAAACACAAAATCTAGCGGATACTTTTTACTATATTACCTGAGCGTGTCCAAGAGCAGCAGTGGCTTTAAAGCAACGCCCGCCCTTCTTGAGGGATTAAAACAGTATGAATATGCGGATCAATCACATAGCAACAGAACACAAATATCAAACTTTGCTTCAAAACACGCCTCGTTTTGAAATTGCAGCCAATTAATTAAGCTAAAACCCACCAGAACAAAAATGGATGCGTGATATATAAAGTACGTATGCGCTATACCTGTATATGCAAACTTCACGCCGAGCTCAAATGTAGGGGAGAGTGGGGAAAGATGCCCAGGGTTTGACTATATCATATATTACTCGAAAATGACGATCGGAAAGCCAAAACTTGGAGTTTCAACGGAAACCGACATCATTTTTCTCCAAAAATATCACACTTTCGTGCCTGAAATATGATAACTTTTTTTGCTATTAAGCATTTTCCTGAAGAAGTGAAAGGGGGCATCTTACCCCACAGGGTGGGAAAGACGCCCCCTGGCGTTGGGTAAGATGCCCCCTGCACTATAAGTGACATAAATAGGCACGTGAATCGCCTGAACGAATCAGTAGTCCCTTCGAGCCTGCAGTAGACACCAAACGTCATCGTAAGGGCCCTCAAAAGTAGTCGTAAGGGGCTTCAGAGGTCATCGTTAGGGCCATCATAGTCCAGCGTGGCCAAACAAGCCTCCGTGGTGGCGTTCGGAGACCACTGTGGGGCCCTTATAGGTCTTCATGATGCTTGAGGGCCCTTGAGCCCATCGTGGGGACCTCAGATGCCAGCGCGGCCCGTGGAGCCAACGTGGGAGCCCTCAAGGGATGTCGTGAGGGGCCCTGGAACCAATAATGGGGCCCACAGAGGCCGTCGTGAGGGCTCTCAGAGTCAGATGCCGCCCAAAAAGTCGCTGTGTGGGCCGAGAGAACGGCATGGGGAGCACCCGACCGTACCGGACTCTCAACAGTCCCAGTTCGGCTTTTGTCTCTCATTACAAGTATGTAATAAATGATTTGACGGGCTGCTTGAAGGACAGCCTACGGATTTAGGGGGGCGTCTTTCCCCATCAGGACAGGGGGCATCTTACCCCAAGGTACCGAAGTAACATTAAATCAGCACAATTTGTTAGCCATAAAACTACACCCTGAAACAAACTGTTTGGGACACAGCACACGCATGTTAACCCGCGCACCGACGGGGGGGCGGATATCCGCCCCCCCTGAGGTTTTTCGCGAATAGCGGAAAAACCGCGGCGCGTAGCGCCGCGAAATTTGGTATGACTATTCCCTTATCAATTTTACACATGGTGTGCAAGTTTGAACCTCCTACCTTTCAAGGTCAGGTCACCAGGTCACTTTGAATGACCCAACCTCAAGTCACTTTTTTGCAACTTTGTCACCGTGCCAGAGCTACAGTAGATGTCGGAGGCCTTTGAAAGTCGCAGGATGTTATTAGGTCATTAGTAGCTACAATTTGTATATCTCGGAATTTTGATATCGGTGACCTAAGGTCAGGTCAATTTCGCGACCTCCCCATTATAAGTCAATGGGGGAAAAATCAACTCCCTGTTTTTACCACTAAAACGGGTCGGAATGGCCCCATATACCATACATGACTTCATATACGATCAACCTTCACTACCTTGAGGTCTGTTTTGCTGTTGGGCAGCTGTGAGGTCATGTGACGTCATCAAAGGTCACCAAAGGTTTTTGGCCAATAACTCCGTACAGGAACAAGATACAGACGCGTGGATGGTCTCATTGTGTTCAGCTCGTCAAGACGCATCGAATGATATACATGATGACCTCGAGGTCACGTGACCTGAGGTCAACCTTTGACCTTGACCTTTCGAGGTCAACATATATATCATTCGATGCGGATTGACGAGAGGATCACGATGATGCCCTTAGTTTGTTCCTATCTTGACTAATTCGAAAGTTATTCGAGAAAAACTCTCTCCATATTTAGCGCCGCCATTTTGACTTTTTCGACCCCTGTGACGTCATCTTTGACCTGACCTGAAAATGACCTTAGTAAAAATTGTAGATCTTGACCGTGCGTATCCGATGCCGTTTGCCGCTTGTCGCTATCTTGCTTCGTTCTCGAGATCTCAGGGGGGGCGGTCATCCGCCCCCCCCCCCCCCCCCGTCGGTACTAAGTTGGCGCAGACCCCCGTCGGTGCGCGGGTTAATGTATCACGACTATAGCAAGGTACGCAAAAATTATCTACCTTCTTTGATATTTACAATGTTTTGACGCCAAAATATTTTTTGAAAGCAGCAAATAAAAAACATGCAATCACCAGCCAGCCGTTGCCCAACTGAGCTTCGCAAATTTTTGTGCAGTTAACAAGGCAGGCTTCCGCTTTACGCTAAGAACATTAATTTCCAGGTTCGATTCTTTGTATCCCCGCTAGAGGGGGTGGGGCGTCTTTCCCACCCTGGGCATCTTACCCCACTCTCCCCTACTACATGGAGCCCAGTGGCTTTCACTTTATAATTAACAGTTCAAGCAAATTTACTGAATACTGTATTACGTTCTTACGAATTACGAATTACGAATGGACGAGCCATTCTACTTAACTTCACGAATATAATATTAATCATCTTGCAAAATTGACGGCCAATTTTTAAACAAAATACAAAAATGATCGTAAATAGCACCCGGCCATGGAGCACTAAAACTCTAGCAGTCCCTGTAGATGCAACAGGGCTGATGAAAAACGTGAATGAGACGGACACCTAAACAGTGAAAAACGGCATATATCACAGTATCAAAGCATTCCCCGAATTACGAATTAATCTAATTCACAGCTACTTTCAACAACAATGACATTTCGAGAAAAGGATCATATGAAAAAGCAGCGGAGTCTATATGAAATGAAAGCAAAATGTTATCGCCACTGTATTGATTACGAGGACGGATTTATTTATTGAATGCCTAAACAGATTCGCCATAGCCAGTCATACGATTATTAAACAATTTATCCATTTTCAACGAAAACGGTTCCAGACATAACATAAATGAGGGACCTTATCAAAGCAATATAAAGATGCAGGTCTATGTCTGAGAATGAAATTGAGCATCTTAACCCTCGCCCGTATAGGTGGTTTGCCAGCCGCGAACGGATAGGGGGGAGGTCCGTTGGACCCCCCTTGCCGTTTGGCCCCTGGTCGAGCTAGAGCTTCGCAGAAAAAGCGAGCGTGTAGCCCGTAACGAGAGGAGGCCGATGACATTCAATTTTAGGGTCCTAATTCGTTGGTTGACCTTCCAGGTCAGGTCAACGACCCAAAAGTCGGGGAAATCGGGACCTGTTAGAACGTCGTTAAAGTGACCATCCCACCTTAACATTAGTTTTGAGTTGAGATAGCCAAATTGGTGGCCATGGCCTGAAAATACCGGTTTGGGCACTCACAACATCGAAAAATGCTTTAATTCGGAGATATGGAATTACAAACTTGCAGTTTTCGCATTCTAAGGGGCTAATACATTGGAATGCCCCCTTAGAATTTGTGACGTCAGCGGAGATCTGACGATTTTTAAATCTTTTACTAAAACGTTTGGTAGCACGCGGTGGTATATGCTGCTTTGCGCGCAACAAATGCCGCACTTTCAAATAAAGTCGCTAGGAACAGCGGAGATCCCAAAAAGTAAACAAAAGTAAAAGTCTAATATCTTGAAAACCGGTGAATATTTTTCGATGAAATTTGGTAGATATTCGTTTTCGCTCTTTCTGAACCGAGCGACATATCACTTTCATGCCAATTCATTAACTTTTTGAAGGTGGGAGGGTCCCTTTAAGTGTGGCTGCTGTGAGGTTTTTCGGGGTGCTGATCACGAATATCATGTTAGTTTTGATCACAGGTGATACCTTCATGCACTTTGGCCGGGTCGGGTCAGCTCAGCTCAGGTCAGGTCATTTTTTGGGGGGTAGGTGCGCGACGATTGCGAGGTCATTTTGCGCCCCGGCCAGAATATTCAACCTGCGGAAGTAGCGTTCGAAGTAGGTGTCAACCGCCTCTGACAGCTTCGAACATGTTACGAAGGCACCTTACCTTCAGGTGACCTTGACACCCACCCAAATGCATGGCAGCAACATCATATCACATGTTTGAACGCTTGAAATCACTAAGACTGCAAATGCGCGGCTAATGCTAGTCGACATACGCCGAATCGCGATTCCGGCCAAACATGGTCGCGAGAAAATAAGTCAAAGGTCAAAGGTCATTTGGGTCAGGGCCATTACATTTGCAGAGTAGGTGTAAAATTGATTGACTCGAAGGTACTGAAAAATTCGTCGTGATGGGCCACTTTTTACGCGATTGCGAAAAACCGAGGAGGGTCCGTTCGACCCCCTATACGGGCGAGGGTTAAGCACACTTAATTCACTCGGTTATTTTTGCACTTCGACACAATCACGTTGACGAAAATCATTAGCCTAATTATTTTACTGCAAGTAATCACTTGGATTATACCATGCTTCTTTTTAACACATATGTTTTAGCAATATACTCGTATGTTTCTTGTTAACCAGCCACACCATTGTGTTACTCTCGACTCACGCTTAAATGAAATAGTTCACTTTCCTGAAATTAGTTTTTGCAGTGGATTTATGACTTTTTATGCTCAAAATGATCAGAAAAGAAAAGGAAACCTTTTTTTTTAAACTTTAAGCTCGTGTCTTGGCGACTGGACTTACTATGGTAGTGGATTCTGTACGTGTCAGTGACATGTGACATTATTCCTTTCAAACAGAAGCAAGCGATGGCTGCGTCGTCTCAGATATTGCCACCCGGATACACACACACCCCGTAAACAACACAAGGATAGTCCGTAAACATCACATGCTTCGGGGGAACAATACGTCGTCACCGCAATCTACCAGACATCGTGAGTGCCGGCCGACCGCAAACGAGTACGCAAAGAAAGCTCATCACTCAAGGCTTCTTATCTCCGGAAAACTGGCGTGAGTGGCCTTGAGCGAATTAGGACTCTAATGTTTTGTAAGTAATAACACGTTGTTGAATAAATTCCGCGACATCAACAGGCAATGAGACGAGCGGGTCTTGCAGGAAAGAGGGGTCGCCTGGGAACAGTTTTCGATGGTGGTCGTACGTCATAGTCGCCTTTCGGTGGTAAATCCACGGAAAAATGTGATGCATATTAACTGCATATTTGTCTAGGGAAGTGTCAAGAAATTTATGGCGGCAAGAGTAACTTAAAGGTACCAATGAGTTACGATTCTTTCTTTGTTCGCCAGGAGAGAGAAAACAGTCCGGATTGGGAAATAAAGATGTTCTCCTTCACCGTGGAACACAGAGATAAATGACTGACGTACAAACAGTTTCGGAAACCAGAAAACACGAAGCTAATGGCCCGAACAAAATGAAAAAACGCTTTCGTTCCCCACCTATATAATGCACTTCAATTACACTTTTTAATTATTCGTGTAATGGACCATGAAATACGTGTAATTCACAAGCCTCCTACATTCCTTGGCGACCATAGGGAAACTTCAATATAAGCAGCTCAAACACAGTAATTTCCTTGTGAACATGGAACAATGTTTTAAAAAGTGAGAGCCTAATTGTTCCATTTAACAACTAATTTTACTGCGGCCAGCAATGATGATATCTTTAACAAGGTCGAAGACGGCTAAAATGTCATTTCAGATCAATAATAGCATACGATGCATGCATGTACCTACCCTTAGAATAACTGTTTCGGAAGAAAGCGACTAATAAGTTAATCAGATGACGTTCAGAAAGATGGTACACAATTTCGACATAGGTATATGTAGAAAGATGGTATATAATTTCAATCTATCTCCTCTAGTCATTAAACTCTCTCCTTCGAAAAAACAGCCCTGAGAAATGGAATCTCAAAATGTAATAATACCGATACTACCCATATCACTAGCCTGTGCTGAGCCATTTTTCAGCTGACTATATCATCTAAACGAGCCACCAAACGAAGAAATTACCCCATACTCAACTGTGCGAGCAGAACAATTACCGTATTCTCTAGTATAAACTCAGCACACCTACAGAAGCCTGTCAACATCATACCATTTTTTCTAGGAAGGAACGTCCCATAGGAAAAGCGACGCAAGTATCGCCAAGAACCAAGCACCCCCTACCTACCAAATACGAGCCGCCAAGTACGCCACCTACCCGTATCGGTCGTCCGGATGGATGCTGGGCGGCACGTAGTAGCCCACCTCAAAGGCCCGTCGCGGCTCAGCCATGCCCATTGAGCGCTGGTCGAGAGGCAGGCACCGACGTCACAGCCGACCGACGAAGCCGGTGAAGAGAGTCCTGGATGTTCAGAAGATGGGCACAGAGAAGGTCCAGCCGGGTGGAGATGATATCACAGATTGACCACAATAGAAGATGAAGAGAACGAGATGTTGAAGAGGGTGGCTCTCACTTGAAGCGCACTGATGTTCGATATGGCGAGGAGTCGGCGCTGACGACAAACACCGCGCTCGGCTGAAGTCCGTTGGTGCAGCGGTGCAGCTCTCCCGGGTGGGCGGCCGTCGCCAGTCAGTCAGCGGCACGAGGTGTCTCGGTGCCGCCGTGTGCGCGCCGCTCCGACCGACGCCTCCGATGGTCGGTCCGTCATTAGAGTGTCGGCGGCGACCACGGGCAGCAGCCGGCCGGCCACCGGCGCCGCCGCCCGCGGCCGGGACTGCCCAATTTCCAGGACCGGCGCTCATGTCCGGCACGAGGGTGGCCACTCGGCCCGCCGGCACCCACGCAGGAGGAGGCTCTGCGCCGGCGCGCCGCCGCGCCGCGCCGGCCGGCCGGCAGCGGGTGCGGCGGCACAGCCTAGCCGCCCGGCGGACCCCGGCAGGGAATTTCCGAGCCGCCCGCCCGGTTCGAGGAAGTTGCAGCCCACGGCGCGACCGCTGTCCGCGACCAGTTAGCCCGCCGGCGAGACACGACGTTTGGTCGCACATAGCTACTTCTATCGGTTTGGCAACGCGCTGGTCATTGCCTCAAAGCGGTAATACCGGCCGGATTAAACGGCCCGTCGTGCGTTCGTGCGGGGTTCCCATGATAATTGGACAATTTGTGGTCCACGGAATGGGCAAATTCGGATCCCGAAAAGCCCTGTCAAGTGAGGTCGCTTTGGTAGCGCTAAATACAGAAGGAAGGCCAGTTGGCCGTGACCTGTACCAAATCAATTCGAAAGCAACTGGCGAAAACGTACAATTACAAGACTAGCAGAGTCCAAAACACCCCATTTTAAGGCGCATTTATTAGCAGCTTTGAAATCTTACTTAGAAAATGTTAGATACAGCATGAGTACGAACAAAGATATTAAAATCATTTTTAGTTCGGTCTTCGGTGACCTAACTAGTGACAGTAAGCAGTAACAACCATCCAGAAATACATACCTAGTTACTTGTAAACACCTAGATTCCAGGAGGAATGTCTCGAGTTGCATTTTTAAGAGGCTAATGTAGATCGCAAGGAAAAAACAACCAAAAAATGTCATGCAACAATTACGGACTCCAAATAAGCGCGTAGGTGACTCGCATGTAATGGAATGAGAACACAAAAGCATATCCCACGAAAGAAAAATGGTCTGCATTCCTCGTTGTCTGTGAGACAGGAATGTCGGCGCCTCACGTCTGAGCTGTTCTCTGAGCTCAGATTATCCCAGACAGCATGCATGAACCACCGCGCATGCTAAATAGCTTACCGAGATAAGATGAGAGATCACATGAACCAAGCGATGTTCAGTTCTTACTAGAGATGTCAATCGGATACCAACTTTTTGGTATACCGATACCAAACCGATACCAACTTGGTATTTGGTATTTCAATCCTAATGTGTTTGGTATTTTGTTGGTATTATGAACCCTTACTAAGGTATAAGAAGCTAAGAAATTGGTAAAAAGTTGGTATTTCCCTCATCTTTCAAAGTTGGTTCGGTTTCGGTATTTCCCCACGGTTTTGGTCGGTATTTGGTTTGGTATCGGTATTCCGATTTTCTGTAATTGACATCACTAGTTCTTACACTTTCAGACGGGGATGGTCAGTGAGAGAGAAACTAGGAACAGTTCAACAGCGAACCAGTGGATCGCTGAACTTTGGCCAATAAGACGTTTGCTTGGTATAAGGACGACTTCGAGACAGCAAACAATATTTCTGAAGAAAAAAAACTTAATTAAAGTAAAAACGAATAGTTGGGACAAATGCCCTTGCCAAACCATGGGACTGCAATAACATGGATTAGTGATCGGTAAATTGAATGCATAATTACATACGCATAGCAAATGAACCTCCCGTACCGAGATGAGTTTGGACCACAGTTACTGATGGGTCCCGATACTGGGTTCATCAGGTCCGAGCAGGACCATCTCATCCTAAGCTACACCAGGCATAATCAGACCGGTTCTGGAGCCTGTGTGCGTAAAAAGGTACAAAAAATCACAGCGCTGAGAGACCTATGACAAGTAATGAGTTTGATTTCACGACTATTCTAGCTAGCCAGCTCGGCATGTTGACCGCAAGGTGATTGTGCAATGAGCACCCATAAGTCTGGCACGGTTACTTCATGTCAATGACAAACTTATATAACTGTTGAGAACGATTTTGATGCCTAAGACACTACTGTAAGGATCATGGTGATTTTAGTACTATTAAGCATTAAAAAATGTAAGCGATTTTCATAAAAGTAAGCGGAGGCGAAAAACAAGAAATGAGGAATTACTGCGGCAACTTTCGGTAAACGATTCTGGAAAGGTTTAATGAGTTCATTGGGATAGTCGCAGATTTAGGCCGGTTAAAACCGATATAAATTAATAAAAGTCAGAACATAACCAACATCAATAACAAACAAGCTCACGAGCTAAGAAAATGCCCGCCAAGCACAATAGCTTTTCACTTCAAACAGATCCATCTCAATTAGAGATAATCAGCAGCTAGAAACCAAATGTTCATTGATAGTGCTGATAGATGATTGGTGTACTGTTTAGGCATGTGTAGGTGCCAATGTGAATGTTGTTTGAGTAGGTAGGCACTGATTGTCCCAGCGTCCTATTTTCCTTTAAACTGCCAAGTCCTCTACCTTAAATATTGGCTGAAAAAAAATCCCACCCAATTTGATGCACCTCAAGAAAGGTTGACGACCCCGGTCCCTGACCTATGAAAATCCCACCCAATTTGTATTACAATCTCGAGAACGCCGTCGGGGCGGCACCAAACCCTCCCCCTCTACGGGTAGGTAAGGAATAAAACTATTGTGGATCTAAGCAGTATCATGACAATTGCATAAGCTGTTTTAAAAATTGTATGGCTATGCAGTCATCGTACTAACTATTTATCATTGTCACGATATTTTCCCCATGCTACAATAAAACAAAATTTTCTAACAGATTTATTTATCTCTTAATGAATTTTTCATGAAACAAGTTAACAAGATGTAGTTTTCATGATAAAAATTAGCATCGTGTGGCCACATTACAATCACTTCACGACAAACAAACCCCAATTAAGTGGATTTTATTATCCTGAGGTTAGGTGGTTTAAACCAGTGTGACATAAACTAGTTCATGCCAGCCAGGTTAAACCATAGTTTGAACTAGTGATGTCAATTACAGAAAATCGGAATACCGATCCCAAACCAAATACCAACCAAAACCATCAGGAAACACCGAAACCGAACCAACTTGAGAACATGAGGAAAATACCAACTTTTTACCGATTTTTCAACCTTGTATACATCAGCAAGGGTTCATCATACCAACAAAATACCAAAAACAATCGGATTGAAATACCAAACACCAACTTGGTATCGGTTTGGTATCGGTATACCAAAAAGTTGGTATCCGATTGACATCACTAGTTTAAACCGGTTTGCAGTCCCTGACTGAAATCGACCAACCCTGGATAATCGGTTTGAATTTTCAGAGCACTCCGGCTGCATCGAACAGCGACTTTTTACTTCGTTTTATCTTGCTTGTAATCAATCCTATAGATCCACCCTGCTCCACCTTGAAGCTCCATCTTGGATCCCAGTCTTTTTTATCATTTCATTGCTTAAACGTTCGCCACCTTTTCCGCAATTCATCCATTGGCTCGAGCCTCGATGAAGAAATTCTAAACCACGAACCAAACCTCAGACCATAGAATGAGTGTCAACACGCAACTTCGGCAAAATGGCCGATGAATAAGTAGCAGTTATAACGCATGTTGGGAGGGGTGGTTTGCCTGCGTACCTTCCAACCGCCGCAGCGCCACAACATTCTTAAAAGAACGGCCAGTAAAGAAATGGCCAGAAAATTGGTGTGGTCAACAATGCTCAGAGTGCGCAGCATTCCAAGCATGTCAGCAGATAAGCTCGATCCAAGCTCACGAATGTCGAACTCGTGGTGAAAGGGCTCTGAAAGGACGTTACGACGCTTAATTTATTGCTGCCAATTATCCCAGTCACTGTATGAATAATCTACATACGCAACGAGACTTATCGAAACCGCAGTCTTGGAAAAATCACTATGCAAAGCATTCATGACGCCATGGAAAAGCTCCGAGAGCATGTCAGGTCCTTGAGCACTAAAAATAGCCGACTGCGCGTATAGAAAATCCCAAGACTACTTATTGGGAAGGTGGATTAGCATGTCGACCACCACCCACGCGATTCGGAGTTATAAGTCAGCGAGTGGGTGGCTCCAATGCTATCTGAATCAGGGATAAGCAGAGGAGCTGGCTAAGCCCCCTCTCGTGTCTGTCACCCCGGGCCGTTAGAAAACTCGCCTGATGGCGGAATTGCCCCGTGAGTAACGGGCAGGTGTCGAGCGGTCCGGACTGAGACCGGTAAACAACACACAGTGTACACACCCGTCACCGTTAAGCAGCATAGATAAAGTGGCAATTGATGATGTTGATCAAAACGTTGTCAATGTTTCCAGCAACGGAAATAGTCATCTCTTCAGTAACAGGATGTCTTTTTACACAAAATTAGCTTGGTATCACATCCGTTAACTCATTTTGCAGCATTCCGGATTCGCATTATCTGTTCGAGCCAGCCTAGACATAGTCAGCAGCATCAGATACCGCACGGCTCTAAACTTTGCACCATGACTTCAAACCCAAAAACCGCTACTACCAAGAGACATGCTTACTCATTCGCGACACATGGGAAAGTCGACATGCGGGAGGGAAGTGACATCTATGCCATCATAACCGACGGCCGGAACAGACGGAAGTCAATCTGTGACCCGTGAGTAACCGCCAGGTGTTGAGACCGCGCCCCTTCACCGTACAGCCGGCCCACACGTGTGCGATGAGCTGCGGACCGCTACGACAGGGAAACGCTACAGACCATGTCGCAGAATCGTCCTCATTCCCCGGAGCGGGATAGCGTCGAAATGCCTCACAGACGAGGAAATTTATTTGCGTCACCGTGCAGATTTAGATCACAAATTACCTGATGTGACTAAACGCCAACCAGGAAGTGGCAGAAATCATGCCTGAAGTGTCACAGCATGCCGAAGAGAGAAACAATGGTAGCGCATTCCGCGCTCAAAACGATTCAGTCAGTCTTGAATTAAGTGTTCTGTATTTTTCTATTCACCGAATAACTATATTGAAATAATAACAAAAAATCACTTAGCCATCACCAGAAAGCCACGACGCACGAGTCAACAAAGCATGAATGACAAAATTTAGCATGCATAAATTTTCTGTCGACAACAAAGTATGTCGGGATTTCAGCGCGACGGATGAAACGCCAGCAGGAAGCCCCTAGGCCGTACAGCCTCTCTTGAAAGTACCACGCATCGGTGCGCCGCATCCATTAAGCCCAACCAAAGGAAGGCTGCTAAAATAGAGTCACTGAACCAATACACCCCAATTAAGTCCCCGGGTCAATTGGTTCGGTGACTTAATTTTAGCAGCCTTCTTTCGGTTGGGCTTGATGGATCCAATGCACCGATGCGTGGTACTTTTGAAGAGAGGCTGTACAACCTCGGTACGTCGTAACGGTTGTAAGGACACTCCTACTCAGAAACGACGTCTGCCCTGCCCGCAGCGGCTTGTCCTGGCAATGTCCGTGCACTGTTCGGCCATCATAAACTGCACGCCGTGACATACCCCCCCCCCTGACTACCAGTGCCACAATAACTTATCCATGGACCGCCCCTCCCCCGCCGGCCAGTACGCTGAATCCAGCCACACTACCAACAACCTAATCGAAAACAAACTTTCCGTTTCGCATGTATCACCAAAACGACCCACGCGACGCTCTTTTCGAATGATCGCCCGCCCACAACAAGCTTCATTGGACGATAGAGTGGCATCAGACGAATATGTTTTCTCAGTACCTACCAGCCAGCGGCATCAGAAGAACTGGGCGGCGGCGAATTGACCGAGGCCCGATCCCGGGAAAAGATGCCCTAATCCTTTTCAGCACTATCATTGCCAGCAAGTCCGCTAGCTTACGCCAGACGAGAGCTAAAATAAACGCTCGGACTGGACTAGTGCAGCCGGCTGCTGAAGAGATCTCGGAAAACCCGGGGCGGTTGCAACGGGACCGCCACGCGCCCGCCACGTGCGGCCCACCCCGCCCTGTCGGGACGAAACCACGGCCCTCTGCCCAGCACCACGCCCAGAGCTGCCCTGTTTGTAGCACCATGAGAATCTCTGACCGACGAGAGCTGACACGCGATGAAGCCAGTGACCCTGGGGAGTCCTGCAATGCACGGCAAATCGCGCAGACTGTCGCGGAACGTCGCGTGTCAGCGGATACGATGGCGACGGCGGCCGACAGCTCAGCCGGTCGGCCGGTCGGTCACGCGACTCGAGTGACAGCCGTTTTTCCCTCCCCACAGCTCCCCACGACCGCACCTGCAGTGTGACGTCACGCCCCAGCCCATGGTGACGTCATCCGCCGTCTATGACGTCACTCTTGGCGCCGGGGCGATCACCGATAGGTCGGCGCGGATCCGCCTCCGTAGGATTAGCGCCACCAAACCAACGCTCTCCACCGCACCACACCGATCAGAAAGGATTCGGTGGGTTCAGACATCGCTGCCCAATAACTGTCCTTGCATGTGGACCGCCCCTTAAGCCGGAACCCCTAAACAGACGATGGTGAGGATCTGCGGTTAATTGGCAGTCTGCAGTCCGGTGCCGATCTGATTTCTAACGCTACGTCCGTGAAATGATGCACTGCCCCACTGTGCCGTGATCGTTCACTCTTTTTTCGAGATTCGTGACGTGAGAGAAGCATTCTTTAGCCGCAGTTATCGAGATGGAACGATGTATACCAGACGAAGGGCAATCACCGGGTGCTTGATCCGGCTTCATGGCCTGCAGCGCCATTACGTCAGGAATGTTACGTCAACGGTTCGGTCATTTGGCGCTCATCTGGAGCGCGCGCGGCGGCCGGCGGGGCTCCGTAATAGCTCCATCGTTATCTGCTGTCCGCCGGCGCACGGTGTGAACCCGGCTCCAAACCCGGCACCAAAGCCGGCACCTTTCGGCGCTCAATTAGCTGACGCGAGCGGGCGAGCCGGACGCGCAGTGTCCCGGCCACGCCCGGGACTGTCCCTCCCCGCCCCGCCAGCGCCCACCACGCCCATCGCATCCTTCCTGCTGCACCCACCCACCGGCCAGCCTGAACCGGACCCGCAGCAGGACAGCGAGATCAACTGGGCCAGGGCAGCCGGCAGGGTCGTGATCAGGATCCAGGACAGGGCAACATCGGAAACAGGGCGGGACCAAACAACGGCAGTGATTGGAGTGATACTAAGACCAGCAGCAGCATCCGAGTTCGATCTGAATCTGGTAGGTGTGAGCTATAACAGGGGAAAGGTCAAGGATCAGGCCAGGACAAGGAACAGGCTATGAACCGGGAGAGAATCAGGTCCACGACTATGGCTAAAGATGCATATATTGGACGTCATTAGGACGGGACATTCCGGTAAATCAGCAGACCAATCGAAGTCATGTGTAATGAGCACTTTGGCGCAAAAAGAAAACAGTGGCATTTGAAAACTTGGTGATGTGGGGTGATTTGTTATGTCAAATAAGCAAGGCTAATTAGGAATTAGGATGCCAGTCGCAAAAAATAGGTATGTGATAATAATGGCATAATAACCCACAAACGAGGTCAAGCGTCATTGCATGAGAAAACCCCGGGATCTATAGATACCAGTGCATATTTCTGATGATCCGGCAGTGATTCAAGAGCATGGAGTCCGAAGAATCACCGCCGATAAAAGTGAATTTCTGTTAAGTGTTGTATCGGGCTGTATCCGGTGACCGGGTGACCACTTATCCCGGGCTGTCAATAATCCCAGTGCCGGACATAGTCCAGTCAACACGGCTCCGTCAGTTGCACCTCCCTCCCCCTCCCCTACCCTCCCCCAACTGCCGGAGCGATACTCAGCAGCTCTATTCACACTCACTCACTGGGTCTAATCAGGGGCACAGCACTACGCTAGCAATTCACAATATCAGAGTACGATAGACCTTACGATGGTGTATAACAGGAAAAAGCAAACGCACTTCCACTACAACAGGATTTACAGGATTTAAAACTATTTGTATCGCCCCTCACCTAGCTAATTATTTCATTGCAAGCCTTATCTCGAGAAAAAGACCATTTCCAGAAAGAAAGGAAACGGTAGAGTGAAAAGATGGGCAGAAGAGGGGGAGGGGGAGGAGGAGGGAAGCAGGACGGGAGCTAGCACTATCCAGCGGCCAGGCCAGCGCCGTATGACAACAGATATCGCGTGTCGCATGACGTGCAGAGCCACCGAAAACTCGGCTGCCAGGAACCGAGCGAGCACGAATTCGGCTACCGAGAAACCAGCGAGCATGGAGGCTCGGTGCTGGAACTGCAGCGTTAGTAACGCCGACGACCATCTTTGGCGAATGGAAAGACGAAAGAACCACGATGATGCCCTCGCAACTTGGAAGTGGTTATCATTGTTGTAGGTACCTACTGTTGAGTTTAAAGATGTGGAAGAGAAAAATTGGTGCATGAGCAATAACAGTAGCTAGAAGCTACGGTGAAATGTGGCGTGATATGCGAACAGAAAAACAAAGAATAAGGATTGCTGCCCAGGTAGCGATTGGTATCTGGACGCCATATCGGGACGATAGCTAATAGGTATCGCTCCAATGCATGGATAATCGGTCACGAGGAAATCGATCATTCAGGTTAAAATAGTGAATAGAGAATTGGCTATTTAACAGACCATGCTGGATGGATCATGTCACTGAGTCGAACATTTGATAGACTATTTTGGGACCGATCTTTTAAGAAAATACTTGTAAACCAAAGATTCTGGTTGCTCGCGTTGTGGGTCCCTTGGGTCACGGAACAGATACCACTGTTGCTCCCATTTTGTTAAAAAGGCTGAAATCAGCGTAGCTCATCGCATAAGGCTACTTCACAGCCTAGGTGTGGGGCTGATTCTTGGAAAATATTGAGCGCGACGGCATCCACTGACAATGGATAGTTCCATTGGGACCTTGTAGGTAGCGCCACCAGTTGAGAGTACCGGCCGTCTCCGAGCTCTCCGTAACAAAACGCCACAGATGGCGCTAGCTATCACAGGTGGCACCACTACCCCAGAGAAGCGGACCCAGTCCCAAAGGCCACAAGCTTACCAAAGCCAATACGGATCACGTAAATAAAATCAGAATCGCTCAGCAATGTGAAAAAAATAGCCACACCAGCAGCATGTACGGCGAACCACACACACAAGTCGCAAACCGAACTAATAGGCGCGGTCGGAGCGGGCTGAGCTAGAGGACGGAGGTGTGATTCCAGGACGTCGCGCGGAGCGGTTGCGCGGTGCGGTACTCACTAGTCCACCTGCGACTTGAAGCTGCTGATGGGCACACAGACGTGCATCACGCCAGCCGGGTCGGTCACCAGGTGTCGCGGCACGGGCCCCGGGAACGCCGGCTCCACCGTGTAGCCCTCGTGGCGCACGTGCACCGCCACCAGCGCGTCGTCTGTGGGCGGAGGGGGCACGTGTGGTCAGTGAACAGCGCGAGTACCTACCTACATAGGGAACGGAGCGGAAGGTACACAATGAACAAAAACAGTGCACTATGAGTACAAGTTTTAGTGAGCAGAATAGAATAAAACAAACAACCAAGAGAAACCGTTCGTGAGCAGACCAACCGGTGATGAGCAATTACAGGGAGCACATGCGCATGAAAATGAAATAATTTGGACGACTTTTAGCAAAAAGACAGTAAACAAAGAGAGTTGGTGAATAAAATAAGAACATATGAAAAGTATCTTCATCAGCACAGCATTCAGCATTGTCACTTTCACTTCATCGAGCCATGCTATGCTACAATTTCAAGCAGACATGTATACGATCTCAATTGCTTATCAATGACCATTTTCCCCGCGGCTATGGCTGATAGTAAGTTGATAGAACACATTGGCAGGATAGCTGATAGAATCGTCACTCGATTACAATAACAAGCATTGTTCGGTCTCCCATCCCCGGCGCCGCGTGAAATTCCAGCCGCCCCTAGTCAGTCGGCCCGGATCACAACAGGCTGACCATAAACCAGCGGCCGGCGGCGCGGCGTCCGGTGTCAAAGAGACGGTCGGAGCGGGGCAGGGGGAGGGGGCTACTACTGTCCAGCTCACTCCCGGCTCAGACTGCAGCTGCAGACACACGAGACACGCTCCCCGTGCGGCGTCTCGGCCCGGCTACGTGTCACAGTGGAGAGCGCAGTGAATCAGGCGGCCGGACAGCGCACGTAAAGCTGAGCTGATACGCATACGAGCTAATCTGCGCAGATGTGGTCTCAATGATCAATGATCATGTAAGGGAAGTAGCAATATATGAGGCTGGAAGATCGTTATACAGCAAAGGAAACAGTTTACTGATGCCATGTAAATTTAAGTGGAGCCTTTTTGAAGCAAGATGAGAGCATCTGTGGGGTGTATGGAGCTTATTTGAGAAAGAAGGATATTGTAATGCGCAATGCGCATCTATTCCAAGATGACTTAGGTCATGTCCCAGCGACATGAGTCGACTTCCAGTCCTTCTCAGTACTTCTCGACTGCCAGTTGACAGGCCGGCCAGCCCGCCCCAAATGGCCCTAAATCGGACCGACTTCCGTCGCGCCCCGCCCCAATGTCACACCATCAGCTTTGTTTACCCGCCCCACGTCTACCCTCGGCGCGGCGCGGCCCCAATATCGCACCCGTGAGGCCGGCAGTATTTTAACCTCCCCTCCCCCACGACCCTCGTCCCGACCCAAACGCCATTAGCGCGGCGTCCAGCTGACTGCGCCCACCTCCCTACCCATCCCCCATCCCGCCTGGTAGGACCTACCCTCCCCCGCTCCTCCCCCATCCAGGCGTCCTACCCTACCGGGGCCGCCAACCTCCTCAGCAATACCACCTTCTCCAGTCAACAGCTCGGCCTCCATCCCAAAGGACAACAAAGGCCCACTCATGTCAGCTGACAAACAGGGACAAGTGGCCATCAATGAGCTACAAAATCACGAGCAGATGGACCACGTGCGCACCTCGCTGTCGCCCGGAGCCAGACGCACTGATTTCAGGCTCAGTAGCGACTCGCCTCGGAGACCAGCGACGATCGACGGCCCAGCGTCGCTCAGCGCTCGATGGGACCGACGGGACAGCCATGAGCTCGTGTTGTGTAAACTAGGCCTGTGCTCTGCTGTGGACCATGTGGGCGACACACGGAGGTAATTTCCGGGTCCCCCGGCGGCGCGGGGGCGGGGATGGGGGCGGGGTCGCAGACGGCGGGGCGGCGGTCCCAGAGCCGGACGCGGCTGAGATGCATGGCGTTAGGTCAGCGGCCAGCTACACATGTGGTGTCATCATGATTTCCCGGATATTAGCGATGAGCGCATTAAAAACAGCTGCTGGGTGCGGGGTGGATTGAGCAGTATGCACTGTGCTATGTGCATTGTGCAATGTGCATGGCACGTGTTCGGTTTCACATTACAGCAGCTGTTGCTAGAGTTTGAGACCATTTCACGACTGTATGTAGAGGATAAGGGAGAGACACTGTAGGTACCCCCATTTCAAGTTTCAAATCGCTTTATACCGGCAACTCCCCAACCATTTACCACGGTGACTATAAATACCATTTACAATGTTTTATCCGCTCTACTATGACGTCATCCATGCTCCATCGCCTTCCTATCACTATGAAACAGCTGCACGTGTTGCGTGGCTGTTTCACCATCCTTGGCAATTTCTGACCGCCATGCGTATCCGAGGCGAGCACGCACATGACTGCCCGTCAAACGGCGCCACATATCCGCCACCGTCACCGCCACCAGCCGGGCTGTTCCTAACTCGCAGGAATGAGATGAGGGGCTCCTCCCCTCACGTCCAAAAAACAGCCCAGTGCGGGCAGAGCGCGTGTATCATTTGAACAGGTGTGGGGTGTGGATGGGTAAACGGACAGGCGTCGTCGCCAGAATAATGGCGAGCACATTAGCAGAGACATTAGCATTAGCGACCACATTACATTAGAGTGGGGCGCTAACGGATAGCAATTGCATGAAAAAAAAAAAAATACGGCGAGACCATAACTAAACACATTCTAGGTTACTCTTTACAGGGAAACGTTATTTTCACGCAAAAAAAGGAAAGAAAAGGTACTATCATGTGCGACCAGAAAAAAGAGCCATTAACTTCCCCTGTTGGGTGCATCTGAAGCACAAACTTCCCACCCGCCTGCCCTCTGAGGGAGACCATCCTAAAATCCCCAAAGGAGCGAGTCTCCCCCTCCACCTCAGTCCCCAGGAAGGAGAGATCATCACGTAAATCGCATATCTGTCCGAGTGTTATATTTTAGAGTCGGGAGCAGTCATTGGTCTGGGTGTCACCGGGAACGACAGAGCTGAGCCAAACTGCCACGGGAAGAGGGGAAGGAGAGGGGAGATGCCGAACAGCGCCCATGAAACAGCACGAGAGACTACATAGTGACGACAGAGCTCTGTGAACGGCACGGCAACAATCCGACCCCGGTGTGAGCTGGGAACGGTCGTGCTGAGTTTTGGTCGAAGCAGCCACAGGGGAGGACGTCCGGATTGATATTGAAAGCGGCTCTTAAATACGTCAGATGTGTGGCCTTCTGAAGGAGTAACTGAGGTAGGTAGCGAGGAGAACCGAACTATACGAAATTTCGGGTGTTCGTATCAGAGAACGGCTGAAAGCTGTACGTCATTATTTCGATAGCAAATTGCAATAGCGTCCACTGATGACAAGACTGAACCATCCACACTTTTAACCATTTCAGGATTGTATGGAGACATGATAATGGGGGATATTTGGCCGATCCGACCGCCAGTTGGTGCACCGCAGAAAGACAAAGACATCCTAACTATGTGGTGCCAATCGGAACTTAGACCTCCGGAATTTCGACTTTGGCCAATATCCAATTCGAAATTTGGTTTATACAAAGGCAGCAGGCTTTGGGTAACAATGGACGGTCATTTGTCAAAAGAGAATTAAGCGAATTAAGGTCAAAAGCGAATTAAGTAACAGTGTGGAGTGTAAATTAATGCGAAGTTTTCGGACATCTTTTAAAATGTCTGGCTTCGATATTGTTGGAAGAAAATTCCGGGCATTGGACGGACATTGGACACACATTTCCTAAAACTGGCACCACTACCCTAAACCCCGAATTCAGTCTAACACTGTCCAGTGTCCAGCCAACCACCACCCAATCACCTTAAAACCGTATGTGCTCAAAAGTCAAAGCTTCACATTTCAACTATTACACCGTTCTCACGCCTCAACAAATGAACTACTAGCCGTACAAAGAGTCAGCGACTCAGCCTACACTACCCGACTCTCACGGTCCTTATCCACTGAGCATATCGAAACCCATTGAATCATACTGGCAACCTGATCTCACTATGTAACTAAGGCGATCCAAACGGTCTGATTCGACCCGTGAAACAGGGCACACCACCCGACCTCTGAGGGAGCGACGAGACGCCGCCCTCACCAAAAGGTCGACACCCTGAACCCACCCCCTAAATCTTCCACGGCGTGCTACCAGCGCGGCGCGGTGATTTAGCGTGCTACGGCCAGCGCCCATGCGTCTCTCGTCAGAGTAGGGGGACGCCATCCCTTCCCTTCATGCACCTAGGGCTATTCGATGAGGCCGCAAAGCGAGATGAGGTGAGGAATTGGAGGCTCCGTGTAGAGCGACATATAAAAACATCGCTAGCAAGGTGATTTGAGTGACCTGCAGTCAATGGCAATGGAGTCAGCGGCAAATATTAATAGTTTAAATGTTTTATTTTCGCACTTATGTCACGACCTTGCACTCTTTTTAGAATTGCGTATTCTGAACGATTGGACCCCACGCATGACTTCATGCGTAAGTCCAAGCCTTTGAAGGGCGATCTAAGATTCCGAGCAGACGGCTGACATCCATATATGACAACATTGCAAAACACGGTCATTGACCCAACATCTCCCTGTTTCAAAGTATGCTATAATTTCCAGCAAATCTTACCCCAATAATCACGAGTTCTTGCCATCATGACTAGGAAAACACCAACCGGCACGCACAGCCGTGCCGTGGCTCATCTGACCCGACCCTGCCCCGTCACGCCGCCGCCGTTGACCGTGGCCATTTCTGGCGCGGCCGACACGGCACCGGCGCCAGCTCGGTGCTGACACAGCACGGGTGTCGGGTGACACCACGACACACTGCCGGAGGGGGACAGCGCGTGCTGACCCCCCCCCCCCCCGGTCGCTCGGAGGGAGGAGTGGGGATGGAGGGAATGGAGAGGGGCGGGGCCCAGTGTCGTGAAGTTTACGGCCAATGTGCCGTTTATGTTGAAAAATGAATAGGTACTTACGCCCATACGACGTTGCATGTCAATTTAAAAAGAAAATATACATGTCTCAGCTAACACAAATGTTTTATAAAATCACAGGTCAGTCAAACACTTGCCTTATGAGGGTCATAGCTCCAAAACCCATTGCCCACGTAATAAATTTCGGATAACAATTGAATATGATTTAACATTAGGTGAACTGGATCTTTTTTGTCACCGGTTGTAAGTACAATATCAAAACAAGAAAGCAAACCCAGGAACAGTAAATAAACAAGGACCGAATCACCATATTATTGCTTGAGGACAACACAGACGCTCACTAGGTCATCGGCACTATTGCGGCCGGCTGGCGCGCCGCCAGTGCGCCGATATCTCGCCGCCAGTGCGCAGGAAGTGAATCTGACCCGCCTGTGAACGACGGGACTCGTCGGGGACTCCCTGACGCGCACTGTCGCCGACTTGGTCCTGACGACAGCGCTGCAGCGCTATCCAACGACCAATCGATGTACTGAGACTGCTCTGACTGTCTGCAGCCGAGAGCAATGCGGGAGACGGGGCGCCGAACACGCTGTTTGACGAGTGATGTCATGGATAAGCAACGTGTATGAAGTTGGGCAGAGCCAGCGCTATAAAACAAGCTCCATATTTACCTCATTGCGTCATGATGGCCAAGTCATATTAGCCGTTTTCACAGGACATTTGGTTCGCATTTGGTGGAGATAATGTGCAGATTTGTTTCAGATTTGGTGAAATTAGGCTTTGTGTTTCTTAGAAGCAGTCAGCTAGGGTTCTACTAACTGCTTGTATACTTGCCTAGTCATGTCATCACACATTATCATCGATTGAAACACTGAAATAAACTCATTATATGAAGGTATTTGTTATAATAGAGATAAGGAGCAGATTTGGTGAGAATTTCGTGCATTCGCCAGATAGCGCGTCGTGAAAACCAGGGCTGCGGAGTCGGAGTCGGAGTCGGAGTCGGAGTCGGAGTCGGTCGGAGTCAACAGTTCTGCCCGGAGTCGGAGTCGGAGTCGCCAAAATCTTACTGAGTTAACGCTGCATGGCTCAACGTCATGCACCGCACCCGTCTGATTGACGATACCATGCGCTCGAACTTAGATTTTGTCGAGAAAAAATGCAACGCAAAGCCTTGGAACGCACAAGGGATCATTTCAGGCAAGATAAAAACATCTCCATTATGAAATTCAATGTCATGATATGGATTTTAACCCGCGCCCCACTGGGATCTGCGTATAACGCGCACTACTGGGGGGAGGGCTCTTCATAGCCCCCCTGGCCCCTCCTAACTCCGAAACTACTCAGCCGATCGTCAAAATTCGAAAAAAAAACACTTTCGATTAGGGGGGGGGGGCACTGCCGACTTTTGGTCCCATTCTTTCCATGCAACGCCCATAGGGCTAATGTTAAAATGCCAAAATCAAAGGGAGGCACGGTGCCCCCCGCGTTCCGCCGCCAATGTCACCGATGACGTCAGAGGTCAGGTCTAAGTAAAAATTATTAGCATTTTGGCTTGTTCACATTTTGGGCTCTGGTCGCCATCTTACAAATCAGATCAGGCTCATTTTTTGTTTACACACTCGTGAACACACTCGTGAGCTTCAGATACCCTGAGGGTGCCGAACTTGTACTTTGATTTTCAGGTCAGGGTCAGGTCATCACAGGTCACGGAAATATTATATCATGCGTCGGTCACGTGACACGTTTTATGGTCCATTTAGGCCATAGATTTCGAATTTGATGTCGTTTGTGTCATTAGAGATCATTTTGAGTTGAATTTAGCTTAGGTCACTGTTAAGTAAAAAAAGTCAAATTTTGAAGTTAAAATTTTTCAACAAAAAGGGTGTCCATTGGATGCGGTTTGAGCTCAGGAACACGATGGTGCTAATTATAATGGTGTATGATGTCAAATACGCACTGAAAAATTGATTTGAAAAATTTATAATTGTGAATTTTTTGCAATAATGCGTATAACTTGGTCATTTTCGAAGATATTTAGCTAATAGCTACAACTTGCTACAGTAAGTCATAAGGATGTGTTCTATCACACATATTTCAGGCTTTTCGAAATCAAAAAGCTTTTTGAAAAAATATAAAAACATAAATTTTGAATTATATATAAAATTTTCAAAATTTTCAAAATTTTGAAAATCCAAGATAGCAGTTTGATAACACAGTCTATCCTGAGCCCTCTCATGCAAAGAAATTGGATCTAGCTCAAAAGCTGAGCTCTTGGGAGCGTTTGTCGTGGTTCAATGTTTAGCGTCGAAATCGGCCGAACGTGACGTTACTCTGACGTCATTTCCAGCCGACCTATGGTAGCTACGAAGTTCATATTTTGACACAAGTTTTCAAATTGATGCAGCCAAAGGTACTAAAAGTTTGGCGTCGATACGTCAAGCACTTTGGAAGGAGGGGGGCTATGAATAGCCCCCCCCCCCCCCAGTGGGGCGCGGGTAGAACCGTCCGGAGTCGGAGTCGGAGTCGATTTTTGAAGTCGGAGTCGGAGTCAGAGTTACCCTAAATTACATCGACTCCGCAGCCCTGGTGAAAACGGCCATTTTTTTGCTCTAGCCCAAGGCGAACTTAAAAAATGTCATGCTGGCGCATAACTAGGTAACGAATAGCTACAGCCCTGCTGAAAATCGCATTCGAAACACTGAGTAATGCCCTTTCATTTGACCTTTGGTCAATATTTTTCTTTCTTTTGGCGGGAGTTCTTTCTGAATTAATTTTTGACAACAAGCTTGTATCACCATGACTTTACCGGCGGCGGCATCGAGTTTCTTTCGTTCGTAGAGACTGTTCAGAAGAAACAATAAGTTGGACCTGGGAAAAATCAGCTTCAAATTTTGACCTAAGGCCAAGGTCACAGAAAAGTTCATGTCGCATATCAGTCGATTCGTATATTTTATCTAAGTTGTTGACAAAAAAAAACTGCTGGAGACACCTCATGCCCTGAGCCCCTGAGTGCCTGAGATAACCTCAGGGGCATAATAGGGGATCACGGTTGCAAGTTTCCGATTTAGTGGGCCATGCTTACCTTTGTCTCGATGTTTAAGAGTGTTAAGTACGACTTCCTCCGAAAGAAGAAGATTTCAATTTTCTCCAATTGGCTTATAATGGAGAAGCCGGAAAATTACCTGACATTATGCCATCGATATCAAAATTCCGAGATACACAAATTATTGGTGCCAACTTCGCTTATTGGTGCCACCATGCCATTCCCCCAATTTAGACTTTAGGAGATATACTACAGAAATTGCAGACTCAAGAAGTGTTAAAGAGGCATGGCCATCTAACCCGCGCCCGAATGGGCCTCTCAGCCAGCTTCGCCAGGGTGGGGGGGGGTCTTTTTGGCCACACCAGTCACCAGGTTATCTCGGAAAGTAAACAAGCTACAAAGACACGGTAAAAAGCAAGAGATAGTTCGCTACAAGATCTTTCAGAATCATACGAGTCGATTTTGATTAGGTGATCGCTGAGGTTACTAGAGGTCGCCAAATGTAAAATTTTCACGAATTCTTGTTCCCGATTTGAACACCTTTTCACAAACCGGCGCATAAATTGGGAGCCAATAGAGCTCCAGCGCTGCGGAAAAGCGCATTCGATAGCCTTTTCAAAAGACTTTCTGTGTGTTGCGCTCAGATTTGACCTGAGCCTTCAAAGCGCAAAAACTCAAAATTAAACGTTTGTGCGGAAAAGGTTTTTGTATAGCTTTTGACTCGGAGCTTGTATTACACTGATTTTACCGGCATCACGTTTGACTCGTCGAGACGCGTCAAATGAACAAAGAGGTCAACTTAAAAAATTTGACCTCAGGTCAAGGTCACGGAAAAGGTCATGTTGCATGTCATTCGATTTGCATTGTTGAGCTGAACACATTCATGGAATTTCAATTCAGCGCTCTAGCATATTTCTAACTCAAGTTATTGTCAGAAAACTGTTGTAGACATTTAATCACCTGAGACGACCTCATGGGTATAACCGGGGTCACAGGTGCAATTTTCCGGTTCAGTGGTGTCCCGATGTGTGGGGGTGTTTTCGGAAAAATGAGGAACGTCTCAATTATCCCCCACTGAATAGCGAGGTCACAAAATTGACCTGACCTTAGGTTACCGATGCGAAATTGGTGCATCATAAGCTAAACCAAGTTTCGCAGCGATGCACGCCGTGGTTTTCTAAACTCTTGCAAAAAACTAATCAGGTGTATTAAAAAACGCCCCCCCCCCCCACACACACCCGGGCGAAGGTTAACATAACCTGGTGACCTGACTTAATGTGACATAGGTCAAAAATTTCACACACTATGCGAAGTTGATGAATGGCCAAATCGCACCAAATGTGTGTGAGACCACCGTCGTAAAACCGGCTGAAGTAGAGCATCATAACAACACCGTATGACACCCTGGATCACCAACCACAACCCCAGTCAGCAAACCCAAGCTGTCAGTCCCACGCCGACCTGTCATCCCCAACCCGGCCCGACGAGCGGGTGGACGGCTGTACTCACCCAACCGGAGGCCCTTGGTCCACTGCTGCACGCAGCCGGGGCTGTGCACCTCGGCCAGAGTGCGCGGGTCGGCCACCGGCGCCGGCGCCAGGCGCGGCCGCACCCACACCACCGGCTCGGGAGTGCTCGGAGGCGTCAGCAGGCACGACGGCATCGTCGGCGGCGGCGTCAGCAGGCACGACGGCATCGATGACGGCGGCGTCAGCAGGCACGACGGCATCGTCGTTACCGCCATCGTCTGCCGCGGCGGTGGTGACGGCGGCGAGCAGGCACGGTCAGCGCTGGTCAGCATGACCGTTAACGGCGCCGTCTGCGGCGGCGGCGGCGGCGGCGGCGGCGGCAACAGCCCGCCGTACCGCTCCGCCGGCGGCTGGACGGCCTCCATGCGCGCCGGGAAGAACCCCGGCGCGCAGACGGGCGGCATGAAGTTGAAGTAGAGCGGGTCCAGCGGCGGCGGCAGCAGGCCGCCCACCTCCAACACGGGGAAGTCGCCGTAGAAGGTGCTCGGGGGGTAGCCGTATGAGAACGGTCCACCGGGAGTGGGACCCATCGGCATCGGCAGCATCGCCATCGTTCAGCACCTGCAAAACGAAATAAAAAACGAAAGATAACCAGCTGTTATTCAGAAACCGGTAGTTCGCAGATGATGAAAAGGGTTGATACTTGATTCCTAGCCAAACACTCAACAGGCAACAGAGCACCCCCCCCCCCCCCCCCACCACCGACGTTCTTTCACGAATGATTGACAACAGCTGACTGAGGCATCAGCTGACGGGACACCGGAAACGAAAAACAAAATGCATCCGGTAGTGATTTTGTATGGGCACGTGCAGGAAATCAATCAGCGTGCTTCCAATTCAGGAGCATCGGCGCGCGAGCTGTGTGCTAAGATCCGTTCTGCGCATGGGTGGAGCTTTTCCAGGGAAGTTGGTGGGGCAAAAAGTCGTCAAACCCACAATGTCCGATTATAAAGTTGAATAAAATGCCACACTGAATCAATTCCTATCATTACAGACAGACTTGTGCCAAGGTCCCAAAAAGATCCGAGATCCAGGGTTCGCAGAGTCCAAGGTCTGGGACCTTGATGGATCCTGGACCTTGCATTGTCATTTTTGTCGCGAGACCTTGGAAACCCAGGACCTTAAAACATCCATATGCCGCGAGACCTTGGAATCCCAGGACCTTAAAACATCCATATGCCGCGAGACCTTGGAATCCCAGGACCTCAACATTTGCATATGTCGCGAGACCTTGGAATCCCAGGACCTCAACATTTGCATATGCCGTGAGACCTTGGAATCCCAGGACATCAACATTTCATGTGACATGAGACCTTAGAAACCCAGGACCTCAACATTTCATATGCCGTAAAACCATGGAAACCCAGGGGTTAGGACCTCAAAATTTTGGTATGCTGCAAGACCCTGCAGAATGCAGACCTTCAGTACCAGTTTTATTATTTGTCATGGGATGTTAGGAGAACGGTCTGGACCTACACCACCATTTTGTTGAGGGACCTCAAGAATCCTGGAAGCTGGACCATGAGGTTTATGTTGCACATGGGCCACTAAGGACCCTGCACTAGGTTTTGTCTGTAAGCACTTCAATAAATATCTATGGTTGAGCGACCAGCTGCAAGGGGCTAGATAGCTACACGAAGAGAAAACAAACCAGACTGTGTAGACATATATAGAGCAAAATCATTGCCATGGTTGTGAGGCAGAACTGGAACAAGAGACCTGGTAGCTTTTTACATTATCAATGTTATGGATTATGAAACTGTCAAACAGTGGACACTGGACAGTGGTGGTTTCAGTTTGGAAAGTTCTTTTCTAATCTCACCTCACATATTTTCTGGGTTGTGATATGCCGGGCTTGAAGCTACTTGGAAGATACCCACTGACCAAGTAAAAGTGTCAAACTTATTTGTTTTGCAATTCATCAAATCACCATTGAGTAAATGAGCAATATAAGCAATCATTCCATGACAGTTCAACTTTTTCGTTTAGCAGGGCTGTTCACGGGCCCCTGTGTGCGGTCGGACCGCACACAGCCTCCAAGCTCCGCCCACTGCGTCCCTACGTCAGCCTTCCGTCACCGCACACAACGATCGCTGTGGCCGGTCGGGACTGGCCACAGCGGACCGTCCACCGCACGCAGCCGTGACGTCAGAGCCGCCTACCCATCCCCTACCCCCACGCCTGCTGGACGCACCGCACACACCGCACGCAGCAGTGTGCGGTGCCCGTGAACACCCCTCAGGTTTTCGTCGGACAATTTTTCGTCTGCAGATTTTCGTCCGCAGACTTTCGTCTATGCATTTGTTCGTCTGTGCATTATTTTCATAAGGACATTTTCCGCCTCGTCCAGACGAAAAAATGCCGGACAGAAAAATACTCAGACGAAAAATGCACCAAATTAATTCGAACAGACGAAAAAATGCAAGACGAAAAAGTCAGACGAAAATCTGCCGACGAATAACCCGGCTGACGAAAAAATTGTCAGATGGAATTTTGTTCAGAGCCTTCAATCTAATGTGAATGAACAGTAAGTAAGGTTTGCGCTCGCTGATACTCTAATTCTATTGGCTTAGTCGATCAGTTTTCTGTGAGCGCTCGCGCAAACAAGACTTGGAACATATTTTACTTTTTATCCTAGGTATTATGTAACTGAATTGGAATGTGCAGAAAATCGAAAGCATAGGTATACCTATCCAATTCAACTTTTCCTTTTCTATGAAGCCTGTAGGTTTTATTTCTGTTTTTTTTTATATTGCCTGAAAGAATACTTGAATGTCTGTCTTCAAGAACTGTAAGGTGCTATCCTACATTCCTACTGATAAGGTAAGATTGAATTGAAAGGGACATGACAATACAAATTGCAAGGTACCTATTACCTACCTATATTTTTTACGAATTTGTCCGGTTAAAGAAGGAGAGATTGATATTATGATTCATTTTTAACTTGTGTTGAAGCTCCCCCTACCTATGTTGGTTAACGATAAAACCACCACAGTCCACAGGTTTGCATAGGTTCTGCCCCTTTAAATGTTGCTGGGCATCCATTGGCAGAATATTTAGAAGTCTGCTCATCAGAATGTTAGTTTGTTTAAGTTCTTGTTGTGGGACCCTGAATACTTTGGATCCTGAGATGTATTCTTGCCGTGGGACCTTGAGGACTGTGGACCCTGAACTCTGAAGTGTGTACTTGTCATGGGACCTTGGGGACTGTGGATCCTGAAATTCACACTTGTCGTGGGACCCTAGGGACTGTGGATCCTGCAATGCATTCTTATCATGGGACCTTGGGGACTATTGATCCTGCAATGCATTCTTGTCGTGGGACCTTGGGGACTGTGGACCCTGCAAAGTATACTTGCTATGGGACCTTGGAAACCTTAGATTCTAGAAATTGAATTTGCCGTGGGACCTTGGAAACCTTGGATTCTAGAAATTGAATTTGCCGTGGGACCTTGGAAACCTTGGATTCTAGAAATTGAATTTGCCGTTGGACCTTGGAAACCTTGGATTCTAAAAATTGAATTTGCCGTGGGACCTTGAGGATCCTGGATCTTGATTTTTGGTCCCGGCACAAGTCTGATTACAGACATATTATTTTGCATGAAACAGGCATTCCAAAGCTATTCAATGTCATTTTAAGGCCGGTTATTATAAAACCAGCAAGTTTCAGCACGAACAGAGGTCACACCACAAGGGACGGGAGGGTCAAAGGTATTTGTCGGATGAACGGTTCCGCAAATTTACAACTTTATAGGGGTATTAGCGCACTTTGTGATCAGATATAACAGGGCTGCGGAGTCGGAGTCGGAGTTGGAGTCGGTCGGAGTCGACAGTTCGTCGGAGTCGGAGTTAACGCTGCATGGCTCAGCGTCATGCACTGCAGCTGTTTAAATGACGATACTGCGCTCGAAGTTAGACTGTGTGGGAAAAAAGGTCATTTTGCTGTTTTGGACGAACGTTTTCAGCGAAAAAAGCTGAAGACTGTGAATTCCCCAGAACCTACTTTTTAATTCTGCATATTATTTCTAATGCATATTTGCAACGAAAATCCTTGGAACGCGCAAGAGACCGTATCAGGCAAGATAAAAAACATCCATTATGATTATGAACTTCAATATCACATGTATTTTAATAGAACCGTCCGGAGTCGGAGTCAGAGTTGGAGTCGGGAGTCGGAGTCGATTTTTGAAGCCAGAGTCTAAGTCGGAGTCGGAGTCACCCTAAAATCCATCGACTCCGCAGCCCTAAGAAATAGCAGTTATGGTATCCAAGTGACACAAGTACAATATCAATATATGCTTGGCTAGTACGAAAATGGCATTTTGATGCCTTAATTTCATCGTCCATGCCAAAATACACATCAGCTAATAAGACAAGAGAAATCAATTATCCTTGGTTGAGCCTTGGATGACCACAGTTGCAAAACATGCTTCCCGGGCCCCGCGTGCAGGGACCGGCAAACGCGGCCTCCAGGCGCTATACCCGAACGACAAGGAACTTACCAGCAATTGACCCAACGTAGTTCACCAACCGCACAGGTCACCCTCCGTTGAAACACTAACGAATAGCTAAGACCAACCGACGCTCAACAACACGTCAACGATACTAACGCATTTCACACGGGAATCTGTCACCCTAGCGGTAGCCATCCGCACGAGACGCCCGGGGCGCTGGCCCACGAGCCGTCTCGGGCGCAGCGCCAGCCAATCAGCGACCGGTGGGCGGAGCTTAGCCGCACGGTCGGACACCTGAGCCCGGCTGGTCCCGTCACCTTGCGCCCTCGGTGGTGAGATAGGAAAGCACCTAGTTTCAAAACAAATTCATGTTTGGGATTGCATTGGTTGTCATATTGATTGTTAGGGGTTACCGAGAAAGGCAGCATTACAGGAAGTGTTTTGCGTTGTTCCGGTAGTCCAAGCGCTTCAACAAATATCAATATGGAATGGAAGTCCAATTGGAAGGTTAGTCCGCAGGGCTTACTGATAAGCGCAAGGGGTAGTGGGTAGTAGATGCCTGTTGCAGCGCTTCTGCAGCGTTATGAGATGTCGGGACTGGGGAGGAGGGACTGAATCCCACATGAGTTTGCCAGGGCTGTGCCTTGTGATCGAACGAAACAAATTAGTTGGTGGTCACTTGTCGCAGCAGCAGAGCACGACACGGGATCATACTTTTTCAATTGGTGCCAGATGTCAAATATCAACATTGGGTGAATGGCGCTGTATGGAGTCTGAAGATGAGCTAATTGTGCGTTCCTCCCCTCCTAGCTGGTCCCGTTCCCTAGGAGAGTCTTCAGAATGGAGTCGGCATACGAACCCTCCTGCGGTTGAATGCTTAGATTGCGAGAGACTTCGAGCTTCGGCAAGAGTTTATTAACATCGAAATAGATGTGTTTAGTGCTTAGTTCAATTAAAACGTTTTTTTATGTCGAAGATGAAGGTTGCGTCCACACCACTTCGGTTATGCATACCGGTAAATCGGCAAACTTGGCCCACGTTTGCCGGTATGGAATTGGACAATGCCTGCCGCTTCTGATTCGCATCGAGCATCAAGCCTACGTTGCATTGGTCGTACGAATACGAAGTGCACTGTGATCTTATGCCTAGATGTATCTGTCAGGTGTCGCTTCTGGTGCCTTGCGGATGAGGAAGCCTGCTACCTATGTGTAGAGAAGCCCGTAAAGGGCCGTAACCAGTGAGCTCAGAGTTCCTCGTTAGTAAGGAGGCCTGCGGAGTCGATGGATTTTCGGCGACTCCGACTCCGACTCTTGCTTTAAAAAACCAAGGCCGACTCCTACTCCGGCTTTCAAAGGCCAACTCAGGCTCCGACTCCGAGCAGAATTGTCGACTCCGGCCGACTCCAGCTCCGCAGACCTGGCGTGGCTGCGAAGTCGATGGATATTAGACGACTCCGACTCCGACTCCGGCTCCGGGCGACTTCCTAAATCGACTCCTATTTCGACTCCAACTCCGATCACAACTCTCGACTCAGACTCTGACTCCGCAGTCCTGGTGAGGAGGGATATTTGAGACTCATTCGGGATGACAGGATGAGTCGAACACCTTCATTACGAGAAATAAGAAATCCAACTAAATTAAGCTGCTTTAATCTTTACATATTGGATTCAGCCATCTAAGCGGTCAAATCGGAGGGACATATGTTCCTTCCTGTGTGACTCTTGACTCTTGAGTGAATATACCATTTGCAATTGCATGTTGGTGTGTGCGTCTATCCGGAATAAGACAGAATAAATTATAATCAATGATTTAAGTGGGCCCGTATCTGTGCCTACTGCCTGCTAATAAAAACACTGGGGGATCCAGAAAGAGGTTCTTGGACGCTGTGGAGGGACATCATACCCTCCAAAATTTCTTCAAAATCCAAAAACTCTTCGGGTCTCGCTTCCTTACGCACTGCTGTGCAGTTTACATTCAACTTTTCCCAACAAAATATGTGATTTTTTATTCTCGAAAAAGGCAGCTATTCGTCGATTTCGGGCGCTGCGGGGAGCATTTGCATCAAATGCCCCCACATCCTGGATCCGCCAGTGAATGGTAAATGTATGACGGGTATTCGAGTTTGATGTTGATATTGCAGACTTGATCGTTGTTTGATCTGAGCTCGGGCGAACCGAGTTGAAGCCTGACTTATCAGAAAACTGATCTCTGTCGTCTGTTGTGATTATTTATCTGAGAAAAAAATGACCCCAGCTATTCGCTTGATACTGAGACTTGACATTTGTTTTCTAGCCTTCGTAAGCATCTTTGGTTCGTATCACCAAAGCATCCAATGCACAATCACAGTGAGGCTAATTGCAAGTCACCAGCTTTGTCAAATCTTCCCAGTCTCCTATCGGTTCATTCCTGCTGCATCCGTTCCCTTCCTGTGACCGGTCACACCGAGCGCAGCACCTTCCCAGCCGGAAGGGGTGACCGGTGGGGCGGGGTACGGGGGTCCCTTCGACGCCCCGCTGTCTACCCGTCCCGCTCCGGGGCGGGCGGGTAGGGGGACGTGGGGACACGGGGAGCGTGCTCAGCAGGTGTCCCCGGGCCGGGCCGTGGGTGGCCTGTCAGGTCGAGCATTACCTCTGACCGATGGGCCGGTACGAAGATGTCCCCTCGGCCGACCCGAGCGGGCACCGGTTAGTGTGACGGCGCGGCGCGGGCTGGGCGGGGCCGGCGAGATGGATGGGTTTCAGATGTGCCCTGGGAACACTATCAGAGGCGGGAAGGGTGCTGCCGCCGTCAGGGAGGGGCACGCCCGGCGCCAGGCAGTCTGCCCGGCCCGGCCGCGTCCTTTGTCGCCAGGATGACAAGCAGCAGGAATGTGATTAAATTCGGAGTGTGGGAGGCACGGTGGCATCTCTGACACAGAGCGATTGGTTCGGTTAGGGCGGAGATTTCCGTCCCGCCCGCGAACATAATGGCCGTTTTCACGACGGGCTATCCGGCGAGTGCACCTAATTTGACCAAATCTGCACCTATTATTTTTTACAGCAAATATTTGTATTTTATGAATCTATTTCAGTGTTTTCACCGATGATACTCTCTGATAATATGAAAAAGCAGGCATATAAACAATTAGTGCAACCCTAGCTGATAGCTAGTAAGAGACACACTGAACCTGATTTGACCCCAATTCTGCACCTAATCTGCACCAAATGTGCACCAGATGTGTACCAGATGGCCGTCGTGAAAACGGCTAATACTGCGTCTGCATCTGTGGTAAGGTGAGGGAAATTTGGGCCCTGTTGGGTGTCGTGCCCCTCCCCATACCACTTACCAGCAGGTTTCGGGAATAGTGGTCAATCGTTACTTGCAGTGACTTGAGGGAAGCGGTTTTGCTGTTCTCAGCGTACGCAAGTACATAGGGTCTCTTTCGTTGACATAATGATGCATCGTGCTTGATAGCATTATTTGTGACCTGTCTCCGACATTCTATCTCAATCTGAATGATGAACAGTGAACGAGCCAACCAGAGTAGAGTCCAGGGCTGGCGTCCGTGACTCTGCACTCATAATTTCGGCGGTCGTGCTGTTCGTATGGCCCCCGACGGCCGCTCCACCTCGGTATTGGCATACTTCATCCATGGTATTGGTAAACCACGTGTGGGGAGGCAAGAGAGCTGAGTGGGATCACAGGTCATGCGGCTATGCTAACGCGCGTTTGACGAAGAGAAATGGCAATCGTACATAATGTATGGAGCAGGGCTGCGGAGTCGATGGATTTTCGGCGACTCCGACTCCGACTCCGACTCCGGCTTTCAAAAACCAGCTCCGACTCCGACTCCGACTCCGGGCAGAATTGTCGACTCCGACCGACTCCAACTCCAGACTCCGACTCCGCAGACCTAGCAGGGCTGCGGAGTCGACAGATTTTCGGTGACTCCGACTCCGACTCCGGCTCGGGTTTCTAAAATCGACTCCGACTCCGACTCCGACTCCGGTCACAACTGTCGACTCCGACCGACTCTGACTCCGACTCCGACTCCGACTCCGCAGCCCTGGTATGGAGGCTCTTTAATATTATTTATTTGTTACCGTTGTTATCATAAAGTGTGTCTAATTTTCTTTCTCAACTCGCAGTATATCACATCACCGGCTCCAGCGTTGCTTTGTTGCGGAAACAGTAGTCGATAACTTACACCAAGAATGAACAGTGCGTGGTTCGTTTCTGGGTCTGTTTTATGGCCTAATTAATTACTGATGAAAGAGCCGTCCGTCTCTCAAGCTATCGCACGGAACGTGATCTCAGTCAGCCGAATCCAATTCCAGAGTCTCTCATTCCAGCGAGCGCCTTCCCTCTCCCCAGCCGTGTGCGTCATATAACTCATATGACCTCCCGACCCGAGCCGCCGCCGTGCCGGCCCAAACCTGTGGTCGGTCCCCGACGCAGCCCGAGCACCACTCGCCGCACGTCCCTTGGTCGGCGGCCATTGTGGTAAGCCGACGGTGCCGCCTCCAATCATCGTTTTCTGCCAGCCACCATCACAGTTTCCCGGAAATCCCGCGTCAAAACAAACCCAGACACCGCCGCAGAGTGCGTCGCACGTGGCCACGGAGGGTGTCCCTCGGTCCGGCCGTCCGTCCGCCGCCCGGCCCCCTCGTGTGTTTCTCCGCTAATTACCCTTCCGGCGGGGGGTTGTAGGGGGAGGGACGGTAAGGGGGTGGCGCGGGCCGCTTAGAGGTGCCGCCGGTGTTTGATGTTCGCACGGCGCGCCCCTTTGAAGTCGCCGCCCGACGCGCCGTCTGCCCCGCGGGGTGGGGCGGGAGGGGGTAGCCAGGGACAAAAGTGGTGGGAAAATCGGACAGCCTGGACAGCGTGCTGATAAGAGTTCATCAGATCATGCCGCGCTGGTACTACCCAATCTGTGAAAGCGCGTGCTGTGGGAAAGAAGTTTTGAGGTGCTGGCTCTAAAGTAAGGTGCTGGGCGCTGACAGAGCTGAGTGATGACCATTTGCTAGGAGTAACATTTCTTATACGAATCAAAGGAAGAAAATGGTTGTACCTTTTTTAGGAGACAGTGCTTTCATAGTCGTAGGTACAAAGAAGCAACGCCTGAACAATAAGCCGATTTTTTATATTCGTATCGGTTTAAGTAGAATATCTACATCTTATTACGAGCGAGCGAGCGCAGCGAGCGAGCGAGTTCATACTCAATTAAGGGAAAATTCTGAGTATGAGCGGGACGCTCTTCAAAAGCTAATATCTTAGGAACGGGACATCCGATTGACAAGCGGTCTTCTTTACTGAATGTCACTTGGACGTAAAAGTTATGTGGTGTGATGGCCACCATGCGTTCTTGCCAACCACCGCACGTGGCGCGTGGTAAAGGTGGACATTTTTTTAGAACCCCCAAAATTGCAACCTCAATAACGGCACAACGGTTGGGCCGATTGAATTGAAACTCTGTACACAGTTAGGTCTCCATCAGATAATTCATCTGCATGTGTTAAGGTTGGGGTGCTACAGCACGTGCGCACCTGCAGGGGGCGCTCCCAGATCTCGAGAACGGCTGGGCCGATTGCGCTCAAATTTGGTACACGGTTGGGGACCAGGGCCTCGTTTCATAAAACTCTGCCGTAACTTACACCTTTCCGTATTTCACACCCTTTCAAACTACGGAGCGTAAATTAAGCCGTTTCACAAAGCCAAAACTGGAATTGTTTACACCTCCGTAACTAAGCACATTTGCGTAGTTACCGTAATTTATCAAGTGTCCTACAAATTACAATTTCATGTCAACACTTATTTTTTTACGAGAAATTATAAAACAATTATGTTGAATTTAAATCTTAAAAATTATTTATGAAAAAACAAAATTGATATTGATGACCATCCTTTATTAAATCAATATATTAAAAACAGCAGAAAGCCAGCTAAGCAGAAGTGCCTGACTACGAAAGTGGCGCGGCGCGGCGAATAAACAAAATTCCGATAGTGGCCACAAAAAGCGACTGGTACAGAAGATTTGCAGTTTCTTTTTCTCATTTTGGCTGTTCTTTCTTCCTCACCGGGCTCAACATTATAAAATATATCAAAAATTAGCTTCGAATCTTCACATTAACTCAAATTCACGCAACATTTTTGTGCGTAGTTTACACCACTGATATCAAGAGCTTGATAAAATATTTGGCGTTAATTACGTCGTTTTATGAAACCCAAATGGCATCAACTGGTCCGGAATCGAGCATTTGCCGTAAATGAAGCTCCGTAATTTCGATGGCGTGAATTACTCCGGTCTCCGGCTTTATGAAACCGAATTGACATCAAATACGCCAAATCTGGCATAATTGACGGAACGCCGTAAGTAATTCCTTTTATGAAACGAGGCCCAGTTAGTAGGGTGCCGTGCAAAAGTCATTTGGACCCCGCTTGCACGTGCGCACGTGCAGAATGCCGCTTCCAGATCTCAGGAACGGCTGGGCCGATTGCGTTCAAATTTGGCACACCGCTAGCGACCGGTTAGAAGGGCGCTTTGCACAAGTCCGTTGGAAGTACCCTCTCGCCCTTGCGCACGTGCAGGGCTCACTATCTCGCTCGCTCGTTCTTCGCCCAAAAGGCGTTTTACTGGTTATTTGAGTTGTATCGCTCCATGTTGGACTAGACGATTTCGAATTCATTTTGGAGGCGACCGAGTAGGTAAATAAAAACACATGTTAAATATACATCCTCATCAGGTGCAACCTGCTCCGAACACTTTCGGGAATTATGAATCATAAAACAAATTGCTGGCTCTGGAAAGAAGAGCCCTTGAGATTCTTAAAGGGACTATCCCACCTTCTAAAATGTTGTTAAAACCAGTTAAATTGTGCCCGACTTTATAGATTGGATGACCAGGAACACGGTTCTGGCATTTATTTTTCATTAAACATCTTAGGCTTCCCATATTCCAAACACACTTTCAAATATGTGACGTCACAGCCCAAAATTACCTCCTTCCCCAGGCCACATTACTGTCATAAAGCTGATTCTTTTTACTCTGTAGGCACCACAACAAAGTTCAGACCAAGTTTTAAGCGATTTTTCAACGAACAAACCCATTTAAATCAGAATGACTAAACGAGGTGACGTCACACTAACGGTCGCTCCATGTTGAAGATAGGGCCTTGTACAAGGCCCATTTTCAAATGAAGGGAACGAATTTCTTCAACACCAAGAGGCCGCGGGGGTTGCAACCTAGATAGATAGTGGTTTCTGAACCTCGCCGCAAACTTGGCTATCTCAACTCAAACCCCATGTTAAAGGTGGGATAGTCCCTTTAAGTGCTGAAATAACATTTCTATCTCTTACCCTTACATTCCATAAACTTTTTACAGATGTATCGACTCTGTTGCTGCTCTCTAAGGAAACGTCTTCGGCTATGCTGTCTCTTCAAATGTTTGGATCGTTGAACATTTCTTCACTTTCGCCACAGACATGGTGAGTATCCACAATCCCCATTCTGGAATTATTCGCGGACTTTTTACGGAGCGAGGCGCGAGCGAAGCGAGCGGAGTCTTTCCTTAGATTAAAGGGACCCTCCCACTTTCAAAAAAGTTTATGAATTGGCATGAAAGTGATGTCGCTCGGTTCAGAAAGAGCGAAAACGAATATCTACCAAATTTCACCGAAAAATATTCACCGGTTTTCAAGATATTAGACTTTTACTTTTGTTTACTTTTTGGGATTCCCGCTGTACCTAGCGACTTTATTTGGAAGCAATTGTTTGGCAGCTGAAAGTGCGGCACTCGTTGCGCGCAAAGCAGCATATACCACCGCGTGCTACAAAACGTTTTAGTCAAACATTTCAAAATCGTTAGATATCTGCGCTGACGTCACACATTCAGAGGGGTATTCCTATGCATTAGCCCCTCTGAATCAAAATGCTGCAATTTTGAAATTCAATATTTCCGATTTAAGGCATTTCTCGATGTTGTGACTTGTGAGTGCCGAAACCGGTAATTGTGAGCCAGAGACCCCATTTTGGCTATCTCAACTCAAATCTTATGTTAAGGTGGGAGGGTCCCTTTAACGGAAATTTCTGAGAATGAGCGGCCGGCCGGTCGGCCGTGGTCACGATTTTGCGATGCTTATATCTCAGCAACCACTTGACTGATTTACATGCGGTAATTTTTGTAGGGTAGCTTCATTCCTTCTACCAAGTATTGGACTATTCCCGATGCATGTGGGTGACCCCTTATGCACATGCCCTTATGCACGTGCAAAACGAAGAGGTGTCAGTTTTGTAATAGTTGCACCAGGGGGCGTCGAAGTCTAGTAGGAAAATCTGGAAATCCCCGGCGTGACGTCACGTCGGGGATGACCGACGGCACCTTGCACTGAAAGATACGGCAGAACGACTATTTTTGAAAAATGATTAAAAATACTTTTGTGCTGTTATGACACATAAAACGCTTATCAGCATGTTCCTCATCATGTGGTAAAGGCATATCCGTGGTCGAAAATAGCCGAGACCCTCCCAATTTCCAACCATCGACCTGATAAGCAAAGGATGTAAGCGTAATCCTTAAGGGCGACTTTCCGTTACATATCTGTACATATGCAGCCTTATGGAAATCGGTAGTTTGGCGATTGGCGACGCGCGCGACATCTGTGCTGGGACTGTAGCACGGACGTATAATTAACCCTCGCCGGCCGAGGGGGGGGGGGGGGCGGGTGCCGCCCCCCCCCCCCCCATAGGGTTTTTTTCGCGATAGCTCCGAGCACGCTGGCGATAGAGAGCTGAAACTTGACATACCTGACCTTTGATTCAAGCCGGATCTTTTGACACCAATCGCATTTTTGGGTCAGGTCAGGTCACTGACCTATGACGTCATAAGTGAACCTCTGCACGGTCTTCAGATGTCGCAACTTCGCAACGCCCTCACTGCCAGAGGAGATGTCACAGGGAAATGAAACTTGCAGGATCTAGTATCCATTATGAGTCTCACAACTTGTATATCTCGGATTTTTCCTAAAGGTCATATGAGGTCAGGTCATTTTCGTGACCTCACCATTATAAGTCAAGGGGGAAAAATTCAAACTGCTATTCTGGCGCCGTGAACGACCTCCAACTATCTCAAGCACACAGAATCGTGATTTGATGCACTCCTTGCAAGGTTAGATGCGTCACTTTTGCAATGTTGACCTTGCGTGACGTCATTTATGACGTCATCAAGGTCATATTAGTTTTTCGTCAATAACTCTTGATCAAATTGAGCTAGCGAGTCGGGAAAGCCACCAATGGACTCAGAAAGACCTGCCGAATCGAATGATATGCGACATGACCTCTTTCGGCCAACTTCGTGACCTGGGGGTGCTGACCTGACCTTGACCTGAGGTCAACACCCCAAGTTGACCTGACCCGGACAAAAAGTATATCATTCGACGCGCCTGAGGGAGTCAAACACGATGCTGCCAAAATCGGCGCTCTGCGGCCGTTTTTTGCGAAGTTATTCACCAAAAACTGAACCGTACCTTGGGGCACTTGACCTGACCTCAGAGGTCACCGGTTGACCTAGGACCTTAAAATCGGGTACCAATCTCTGCGTCTCGTAACGGCGCACACGCTCGTTTTTTCTGCGACGCGCTAGCTCTACCAGGGGCGAAACGGCGAGGGGGGGTCGTACCCGCCCCCCCCCCCCCCTCGGCCGGCGCGTATGTAGAAAACCAATAGGTCCGGCGAGGGTTAAACTGGACCCGCAACCACCTCCATTCAGGTGAAGCCGACAAGGCGCCATTTTACGTTGCCAAAAACCCGTGCTCTGAAAGGTCATCGAACCATTACAATTGGAATTGCGTCTAAACGAATGATCGGATCGAGATGCTGGTGGTACCGTTCGATGGGTAATGCTTTGAGGCAGGTGATGATGCATGTCACAGGTCATTCGGTGTCACGTGGCGCGTGCCACGTGCCGACAAAGTCGGGAAGGGCAAAAACCTTTAAGCGACGCTCCAAATTAAACGGTGGACGGCACAGGTGCCAAATTCACAGGTCACATGTCCCGGTGTTTGATCATTACCATATGGTATGCTCGGCAGCAGGGGGTGCGGAATGCACGTATCAGGGGCGAAAAACATGTTTTGAGGATGCATCCTCCGATTCCGGAAAACCTTGACCTAGGCACACCAAATTTGGCACACTGACACTACTGAACGAGCGCTTTAATTGGCGCTGTGCAAATAGATGTGCTGGGGTACACGGTGCACGTGCTGTGCACGTGCACACCTTTTGATGTTGCACTCTGTGTCACATATACGGGCAGAGCGGGTAGCGCGAGCAAGCTCAAAGTGCCAAATTTACACAGGCCATCCAGAATGCATTCCAGCAAAGTTATTGAGCATATCCATCTCCTGGTGGACCCCAAAGGTGCGCTCTGCACGTGCAAAAAAAAAATTATCCGCGCCGGGCGGTGGGGATGCTTGGACACCCCATGTAGGTTTATGTAAATATCTCGAAAACGGCGTTGTGGAGCGTCACTGTTTTTAGCACACCCTTTCATGAATCTTTTTCACACATGCTGCATAACTTTCAGACCCAGGTCACTCAAGGTTAGGTCACCAGGTTACGTCCAAGTGGCCTTACCTTAGGAAAAGTTATAATGCCTGTCATAGCTACACAGACTGAACAATCGGTCTAAAACGTTGGCGGCGATTACTAATAGCACCATATAGGTATGCGTAAAGTATCTTATCCATAGTAAAGTATCAATTATCCATATTAAAGTAGCTTATCCATAGTAGGTGTCCACCACCACTGATGGCGTCGTAACATGTTAGGAAGGCACTAAAACTATAACTTCTTAAATGTTAAACTGAATGCTAAATTCGAAATCAGCTCCAAAAACTGTCCTAGAAACGTGTAAAACTCGAAAAGGTGAACCAAGGTCAGTAAAGGTCAGTGACCTTGACCTAATTTTCACGTGACCTTGACACCCACCATATTGCATGTGACCAACATCACATCACATGCTTGAACGCTCGAAACCACGAAAAGACGGCAAACGCGCTGCTAGTGCGCGCCGATGTACGCCGAATCATGATTCCGGCCAAACATGGTCTCGTAATAATAACTTTATCAGATGCTGATTTACCGCTACTCAGTCAAGTTAGAGCCATTTCTTCTTGGCCGTGGTCACCGGTCCAGGCCACCACATAATCGTATTACACCGCGCTTGCTCAATGCTCAGTTCGTATTGTAAAAGCACTGCGGCACAGCATAGATGCAGGCGCTCTGCTACTGCCATCTATGGGTGAAAGATGAAGATAATGGTTATTGCGGTACAGTATCACTACAGGCGCAAACAACGTGGAAACAAAGATGCCTATGCTGCGCTATCGGGCGATAGTAGCGTAAATTTGCGTTGCTGGGTAGCTAAAAGTTTTGGAGCCCGAATTTGACGAAAGAAATGGTTTGCCGTTTTAAAGACCGTATCAAACAATCTGCGGTTACTCTCAATTCTTGCTTTGAGATAATTGGTGATTTGTTTATCAAACTGTGGTAATTACAAGCTATTATCAGCACATAACGAACTTCAGGCGACACCGCTCGTCTATGTTTTGTGTCCTTTGCCTCACGTGAGGGTGATGGGTACCTACTGGAGTAGGCAAAAGTGATATCATCTCCCATTTTCAAATGGCTCAGCACCTAAATGGTGAGCCGACCAGGGGGACCGACGAACTTTGTTGTTGTCGTCATCATAGACCATAGGTGGCCATCGACCATCGACTATCGACCATCGACCATAGGCCAACGTTTTAGACCGATTGTTCACTAATGTTCAGTCTGTGTAGCTATGACGGGCATTATAACTTTTCCTAAGGTAAGGCCACTTGGACGTAACCTGGTGACCTAACCTTGAGTGACCTGGGTCTGAAAGTTATGCAGCATGTGTGAAAAAGATTTATGAAAGGGTGTGCTAAAAACGGTGGCGCTCCACAACGCCGTTTTCAAGATATTTACATAAACCTACATGGGGTGTCCAAGCATCCCCACCGCCCGGCGCGGATAATTTTTTTTTTTTTTTGCACGTGCAGAGCGCACCTTTGGGGTCCACCAGGAGATAGATATGCTCAATAACTATGCTGGAATGCATTCTAGGTGGCCTGTGTAAATTTGGCACTTTGAGCTTGCTAGCGCCCGTATATGTGACACAGAGTGCAACATCAAAAGGTTTGCACGTGCACAGCACGTGCACCGTGTACCCCAGCACATCTATTTGCACAGCGCCTTAAAGCGCTCGTCCAGTAGTGTCAGTGTGCCAAATTTGGTGTGCCTAGGTCAAGGTTTTCCGGAATCGGAGGATGCATCCTCAAAACATGTTTTTCGCCCCTGATACGTGCATTCCGCACCCCCTGCTGCCGAGCATACCATATGGTAATGGTCAAACACCGGGACATGTGACCTGTGAATTTGGCACCTGTGCCGTCCACCGTTTAATTTGGAGTGTCGCTTAAAGGTTTTTGCCCTTCCCGACTTTGTCGGCACGTGGCACGCGCCACGTGACACCGAATGACCTGTGTCATGCATCATCACCTGCCTCAAAGCATTACCCATCGAACGGTACCACCAGCATCTCGATCCGATCATCCGTTTAGACGCAATTCCAATTGTAATGGTTCGATGACCTTTCAGAGCACGGGTTTTTGGCAACGTAAAATGGCGCCTTGTCGGCTTCACTATCTTCCATAGGAGGTCCATTGGGATCGTCAGTCCAGTTTATTTATACGTCCGTGGACTGTAGCGACACCCTGGTGGCTGCTTTTCTGCTGTATGTAGGTATTGGGGTTTTGCCAGATGTGGTTCCTACTGCTACACCACTATGTTGACCCAATACTAGAAAAGTTATTTTGCTAGTAAAAGGCAAGCAACTTGAAAGTTGATTTATAAAATTGCTTATAAATGATTACGAGATATTAATAAAGAAATTTTGATTGAATAATTATTCAAATAAACAACCGTGAAACTATATTCTGGTAGGTTTAGTAGAAATAAGTCCGTGCAACCTTGATTTAGGGCCTTGAGTTGCACTATCTCGATAACTACTTGGCCGATTGCGCTGAAAGTTGGCATGTAGGTAGGCACTAACTAGGCAATGCATATCCATGCGCCAGAGTTGGGGTGCTGCTGCACGTGCGCACATGCAGGGGTCGTTTCCAGATCTCGAGAATGGCTGGACCGATGGCGCTCAAATTTGGTACACGGTTAGGGACCAGTTAGTAGGGTGCCGTGCAAAAGTCAGATGGGACCCATTACGGAGCGAGGCGCGAGCGAAGCGAGCGGAGTCCACGTGCGCGCGTGAAGGGTGCCGCTTCCAGATCTCGAGAACGGCAGGGCCGATTGTGCTCAAATTTGGCACATCGCTGGAGACCAGTTAGTATGGTGCCGTGCACAAGGAGGTACCCCCTCGCAATTTTGCACGTGCAAGGCCCACCCGCTCGCTCGCTCCGTTAGTCGCCCCAAAAGGCGTTATACTGGTTTATATGCTTTGTCTTTGTCTTTGTCAGGTAAGCAAGGCTGTTCAACCTCTGTTTAGATCGGTTATGTTTCAAGGTGCGTGTTTTACGAGTATTCTTACACCCGATTGTCTGTGGTATCTACTTTTCTGCCAAGGGCTTTCTACTTTTCCATGACAGGTTTAGATCTAAATCGATTTAAAACAGCGAGGAAAGCCGGCTTTTTAGGATAATTTGCTGTCTGTGCCTCAGTATACTCAGCTATGAAGATTTTCGGTCTGCATTGGGTGCATAGTTTCGATACGCCATCTCGTTCGGTTTTTGTTCTAATTTCGGCTTGTTATTTGAATGGGCCAACTTCATTATAGACACCATGGGCCATGGGGCTACGAGTACGGATCACAAATTGTGGTTTCTAAAAGTAAAGCTTCGTCTACGGTTTTTTATACATACAGGTACAAGCACTAAATACGGAATCATCCACCGACCAAAATATGCTGTCAAACTCAACATTATGTGTTGAAGTTACATTTTGCTTCGAGGTTTTTCAGTCTATTTACACAAAATAAGAGAATATAACCTAAGAATGACATGGATCAATCCTCGAGCCAGCCGCGCCTATCGTAGCCTCTTTCGATCGCGTCCCTGGCCCTCTGCCCTGGGGCGAGGCCCGCCCGGGGGCGGTGGGGAGGGGAGAGGGGGAGGGACGCCGCCGGACTGGGAGGGTGACGCCGGCCCACGTGTCGGTTGCTAGGTTCTTCACGTCGACCGACCGGCCGACCGCCGCGCTACCGAGCGAAAACACGACCGGTCACGTGATCGGCCGCGGGCGGTAGGGACTAGGGACGGGACGGTGCGGCGTCTGCCCCCCCCCCCCCCTGAGGGCGGGGAGGGGCGCGGGGACTGGGTGGTACGGAGAGGGGAGACACGTGATCTACGCCTGGGGGCCCGGACGAGACGTATCTCGCTCGGGGTGCAGGCGACGGGCTCGCAGGTGTCACGGCGGGTGACATGTGAGACACCAATCTAACCGACTGCCGAATGCTCGGAGGGGCTGGGGCTCGGAACGAGAACAGGACAAACAAAGTCGGATTGTATTTCGCTTTTTCAGACGGAATAAGAGGCACGTGTCTTGTGACAGAGCAGTAAAACAAATGCGTTTGGAGTATCTAGACGCACGTTATATATATGCGGGCTGATTCAGTACCTATTCACTATTCAGTATATTCACCCAAACTTTAATATCCCATTTATCATTGAATTTCGTCACCTTTCTTCTTTTTTTGTGGGAGAGCCACTCCAATCCCCTTCCGCTTCAATCGTCTCATGATACGATTTATTTTTGACACTGTAATAATTCATTAATTATTTTTAAAAATGCGAGAAATGTAGGACGACATGCAATGCCATTTGAGTTCAGTGCATTCTCGTTACCAGGTACCGTATTATGCAGAAACCGACCGTCAATTTCATGTCTATTTTGTTGACGATGGCATATTTCTCACGAGAAGTCCCGGGGTATCGTAAGCGGCCCCTAGTGACCACAAACCAGTCCATTGTTAGCTCTGTGACGCGAGCTCGGCTTCATAGTGGCTAGTGGCTACATCAGACTCAAGCCGTAATCGCCACGCCATATGTGGAAGCCTTTTGATGTCAAAATACATACATACATACATAGTACACTACATACATACATAAATGGACGCAGTGGGCAGTGGTTGTCGTGGCCTGGTGTCCTATTGTCACCCATGGGATTGCAATCAAAGGGCTATTGCTGCAGTTTATCGAACGTTTCCTGCCTGTCGCCTAATGTCGAAAGCTAAATCAAAATATTATACACGATGTGTGTATGCCCGAGCTTCCTATGCCCGAGGCCATCATCCAATCCCGCTTAGCATGGGCGCCGGTTATGTTCATTTTTGGTGCCGTCTCTCTCTACCATTTGGAAGCTTACAAACACACCAGTTATCAGTTATCCCCGGCTATCATCCCTAGTCCCACCTGTCTTGCCGACCCTTCCGCCGCTGTTTTTACACGCACCCATCCACTAGCGTGTGCGTCAAATATTAGCACGGGGATAAACGGGACAAAGTGCACACACGTGCCCATGAGGCTATCATAACAGGGCCACAATAACACCTTGCCGTAAGAGCTAAGTTCGTCGGGTAGCCGCGTCTTTGTCTGCCCTGTTTGCCAACCAGTCCTACTCGGTGGACAAATCGGGGATGTCCGCGCCCCGGCCGAGGGTTCTGGGAGGGTCTCTGTCAGTTGTGTTGGTTTAGAGCGCCCAGTTTGTGAGCCGTCAGACGCCTCATTAGTAAAGTAACGGCCTTGGCTAGGTTAAGGCCTCGCCCAGTGTCTGTACGGGTGCTGTGTTGGGGGCGTACGATTTCGGTCAGGCGTGTGACGGGTCATTTGTTTAGTTCAGTGACTGGAAGGGGCTGGAAGATACCGTGCTGCTGAGGGAGGGGTGATGATGGGAGGGGACTTACGGGGGCTGGTGTAGAGGAGCGGGGAGGGGCGGAGGGAGAGTCTGTGTGACAAAGGCCGAGCGAAGACAGAGCCGAAACATCGGAACGTCACAAGCCGGCTTCTCGGAGGCCCAAGTGATTGCATGCTTGTTTGCGTTTGTCTTCAGTTGTCATCACGTGCTTACGTATGGACGCAGGAGTGTTTTACAAATGGGACGAACGGAGGCTGGTTTATGTCACATTTAACAGCGTCAGCTGGGAGTTCTCATAGCCTGGCGAAGGGAGAACGGCACAGAATCTATATTATTATGTTTGGCGTTTTATGTGCAATTTGCGCATGTGCAATTGCACTTTAAATTGCTCTATGATATAGGCGTCAGGTTTTTTGTTATTTAGGACTTTTTCCCTGACCAATACACCCCACACCAGTACACTGACACCTTACACAAGTGTATGAATATGTGATGTAAATAAATGTTACCGTTTCTTCATCTGTGTTTTGTTCCGGCTTTTTCGGCACTTCGGCAAAAGTAAGTTCCCCCATTAGATTTGCTCACACACACTAAGGATAGGCTCCCACGTTGCTATTGCTTCCGGGTTCACATAAACCGGCTTAACGTAAAACTTTGTTCCTGGCCAAAATTGCCAGATGTAATGACCCCCGGCTCCAGACTGGCTTTAGGCTGGCGGAGCAAAAAAAAAAGACTGGTTTACCATTCCTATTGGAGTGGAGCAAACTGCAGAACTCAGAAATGAGTTGTATTTTTGGTGAAGCCTGAACCCATATCCGGATTTTCGGCATAATTGGCATAACAAATGAGATTTAATCGGAGTCGATTGCAGCGCGAGCTAGGTATATTTGGACATTTTAGCAAAATCTATTGAAAAACATGCAACGGCATGATCTTATCTTCAATCTTGAATTGAGCCAAAAATGCGGGAAGTGTCGCTCAGCATTCACCATTATGACCTTTCAAGTAGGTAGGTACTTAAATCTTCGGCCACTGGTTTGTTTTGTTGGTTTCACACTTTCAACCCTTCCGATCTTGAGAACGCTTCAAGACCATGGAAGGTAGTTTGTATGGATGGTATGAAAGAGGGAATGCGATCAGTGGGCTGAGTGGACGACCTTCTGGTGCGCCCCAGTGGCCAGTCGCTGAGCCCATCATCTGGGGAGGGGGATACAGATGTGGGGCCACCCAGTCACCTCGGGGATGAGTGAGCTCCTTTCTGTCCTTTTGGTGGCTCTGTCCAAGTGTTGGCTCCAGCCTCCAGCGGTGGTTATCGGGTGGTTTGACTGCTATCTCGAGACAGGAAATCATCGGAAAATCATGGTCTAGGCTGCTGATCGGTTCGCTCAAGCCCTGAGGATTGAAGATGCAAACACAAATGATCGTTCCCCGTTGACCGTTCCACCACTTGACGACGGCAAGAGAACCGGCGACTAAAAACGCCATCTATCGAGCGGAGCTCCGAGTCGGCGGTTTGCAATCAAGTAGATGGCGCTAGTGGACTGGACAGCGCCCGCACGGGAGACGGTTCGCCGGCGCGGCTCTGGCCGATCGGGCGAGATTCTACCATCTGCAATGGGACGATCAAGGTGAGAGCCTAAACAGCTCCGCGACTCGGCCATATACAAGCATTATTGGAGGCTGGGAAGCCGAAGATCAAGATTCAAGATTCAAGATCGGCACTCAAACTGCAGTTTGCTGGTTTCAAGCTTCGGTTGGGAAAGATGGATGAGACGGTCTTGCCGTGAATGTCTGTCTCGCAAATTTTAATTGGGAACCAACAGCGCAGCGGGTTCCTCGGGTTCGCTGCGCTTCAGCCCGTGTCACGCATTCCAAGAAAAATTTAAAAGTTGTTCCAAGTTTATGTGTCCCGTTAGCCAGCGCTAGAGAGAATATCTGACATCTGCATTGGTTAGACTAACGTAATTTTGTTCCATCCAATAGGTATTTTATTTAGTACCGTAAATTCAAAAACCATTTTTAAATCTCTCGGGCTGTTTTTGCCAGCAGTGCACGATGGAGTCGTGAGATTATTGCGCAGAAAAGGCTATAAGGTATGTAAATCTGATTTCTCAGTAAGTCTGTTGTCCATGTGTTGCGATGGTTGAGTGGTCTGTGGTCCAGATTAAAGAGTGGTTTGTGCGCGTGCCCGTGGCACTCGTGGCGTCATTCAAAGCCCCAAAAGAATCGTTTTATTGATCACAACTGTCGAATCCCGTGTCGTCGTGCTACCAGACGCCGTGCTGAGATTAAAGGATACGTTAGTTACAAGACACCTAATTAGCTGTATAGATACCTAAAGCTTGCCCACTTCAGTTGGCGATTATTGCATTCCTACCGGTTCGTCCGGACATTATTTGTCAACCGTCCATTTTTTTTTCTTTATTTTTGCTATACATTCGGAATGCTCGAGGAAAGGGAAAACGTGACTTTTGTAATTTTCAACAAGCTTAACCTAAACCATTAGCATGCGGCATGCTCTTTCACATATGAAATGAGAAAATGTTGGGAATAAGCGGGGACGTCCCTCGTCCGTCAAAAAGTGGACAATTATGTAACCGACCTGCACAACACCTGGCTTACACCGTTTGCGTTACTGAGCTGGTGATGGGCTGGGTTTATCCCAGTTTATCACTGAGCTATGCCGGCTGCGATGCACACTAATCTAAGTTCGGATTGTTAAGCCACGGCCGTTTAGCGATAAGCACAATAGAAGATAAATAGGTATGCTTTCTACGAGAATGGAGCATTAGAGCGCTAGTTTTGCCTATACCTACTTTCATATGAATATTTATTGATCTTGGCTTATTGCCTAGCATGCAATCGAAAAAGGTAAATCGATTTTTTTTTTGGCACAATTTATACGATTTTGTCATTACGGGACGGTTGGAAATTTCACCTGTAGGTAGGTACTCTGTATGACGTTTTAACTTTTAATTGAGTGGTATGCATAAAGTTGACTTTATCCGAGGTCATACTAGGCTCGATATAGGAAATCAGGGAGTACGTTCCATACTCGTGGTTGTCGTTTTTGCCACACACTAAAAGTTCCGGAGCAAGGGTTCATTTCGTGTAGCGCGAGTCGTCGCATTCAAATTGGCCGTTCTCATGAGGCGAGGGCACCTAACATTACCCCATGGTCACATGGTCCAAAGTGAATAAAGGGTTGGAGCTGCGGGGTATCGATCCCCGTACCTCTCACATGCTAAGCGAGCGCTCTACCACTTGAGCTACAGCCCCGTTGGACCGGTGCCGGACTCTCGTTTTTCGGTCCGGTCGACCCGTGTTGGTCCGACGGCCGGGCCACGCTATCACGACCTTCCATGGTGAGACCACGCCCCGTCATGGTTCCCTTCCCTTCACTTACGGCGCGCGGCGGCGGGAATACCAGTGATGGTCGAAAGGTGGACCTTCAACCGTCTCTGTCGTCTCCATAATCTTCGGTCTAACGATCCCTACTATACCTACCTGTGCTTGCAGTCGACAATCGACATGCCGAATTAGCTAACAGTTCATTTAGTGACAGTGGCATACACGTTACACACAAACACATTGACATTGCAGCAAGCACTTCCACGCATAGCATGGCTCGGAGGCCGGGGCCCAAAACGTAAGGATGAGAAGTTATGCCATTTGCGTCAAGATAAGATAAGTGGTTATCGTGAATTCTTTTTTATGTATTTTGTTTATACCTACCGTAGAATGTTACAAAAAGTGAAAGATGTGCAGTTTAATAATAGACGATTCGCTCCTCACATTATCACATTCTGTCACGTTATGACTAGGATGTCGGCGATATTCTTCATTTCTGTTTGATGACGTTAAATTGATATCCGAACTGGCAACTGTGACCAGTTACCACTTCCACTGGCCATTCTCTCTAAGACGAACGTTACTGGTATATGATAATAATCGCTTCCTGGGCCAACAACACTCTAGGTCGGAGCGCTCATCCGACCACCCTACCGGCTTTGGCCCCGGGCTGGTGGCACTGCTCGGCACGACTCAGATCCACTCTCGTCTAACTACACCCACCGGGCCACCACGCCTGGTTGACCTCGCCCGGCACCAGTTCAGCTCTTCCGCATCTCACAGCTGACGCCGCGACGAGCCGAGACTTCCGGAACGAGATGCCTTCCGGCTACCCCAGCTGACGATAGGCCCCTCCCAGCTACTCAGGTGATACTACTCGCTCCGGCAGTGGCCGGCTGATTGCGGAAGATATGGTTTGGTGTGGCACAGAAGCCGCAGGGGCCGCGTGAAGACAGCGAAATGGAGCTGGGAAGGTTATGAGCCTCATGGCAATGAGATCAGGCGGAAACAATCATGTACCGAGGTTAGTCGATGCGCAAAATGTTGGGATTTAGTGCGTTCTAGTAAATGCTCGTGGTGTCGTGGAAATGTCTGGTGCGTATACCCCGTATACCTACGTTGGGGTTTATTGGCAGGAGTGCTTATTTATTGCTTATTTTTACCAGATATAACCACTTGAATATTAGCAACGGAAAAATACATGTTAACCACAACATCAGTGTGCAACACGTGATTGAAATTCATGACCTCCCATTGCGATGCCTCTTCCGGCACACCCCACTGTAAGACACCGCGTCTTCTCTGCACCCTCCCCCCCCCCCCCATGGGCTTCAGTCACGCCTGGAATGTTAGGGAGAGGGACGGAGAGGGGAGGGTAAAGGCACAGTGTATGCATATGGCAGAGGGAGGGGGACAGGGAGTGGTCCCCTGTGCACGGTGCCCCCATCTCGGAGAGAGAAAGCCCTCTGAGGTGGATCTCACTGCATTGATGGAGCACTTCAGGCCTCAGAGAGAGGGAGAGACAGGGGGAGAGAGAGGGACCGGAGCTGCAAGGAAAATGTCCGAGTCTCAGTCGAGAGGGAGAGGGATAGAGCAGGAAGGGAGGGAGGAAGGGCCTGCAGAGCTGCTAAAGGAGGGGTGCACGATTATCAGTTATCACAGTGATCCTGTGAACGTGTCGCAGTCCAATCGCTGACAGTGACCAGGCCTGCAGGTGATGATGTTTGGAAAGGGTCAGAGAAACGAGCGAGCAATTGGCATAGGAAAATCACAAAACGCCCGTCATGTTAATTACAAATTAGTCATTAACCCGGCCGGGCCCGGGGGGTAATCCCAACCACCGCAGCCCGGGGGGGGGGCGTTTTTCGCCCCCCCCCCCCTGTCTAACTCCGTAAATAAGGGAGCTACGGAAACAAAAGCGATACCAAACGAAAGGTCCTTACGAGATGATTCTAAAGCACCTAAAATTTTTGACCTCAGGTCAATTTTCAAGGTCAGAGGTCAAGGTCAAAGGCAAAAACCGGCACACGTGTAGTGATCTCAAAGTAAGCCTTCTAGAGGACGGCAGGCGGCATCAAACCGGCAAAATTGGGTGTCAAACGAAAGAAGAGAATCTGGGGATTCTGAAAATGTGCTCAAAGTGAAAGGTCAAGGTCAAGGTCACGCTCAAAATTGACCTCAAACTTGGCACTTTTTCGCACATCTTGCTTGCTAACTTCCAAGATGTTTTGAAATGTTTTGAGGCTTATCAGTTCCCTATTTGTGGTTCATCTTACGATACAAGGCTGCTCAATGGTCAAGGTCACTAAAGAGTACCCCTGCTAGCCTGCTAGAGGCTATTTCACTAATTCAAGTTAGTAATAATAAATAAGACAATTTTGTCATCCGGAAGCTCTAAATGAAGGCTTAGAGGAAAATAGATGCCAGATTCGTGATCAGCGGGTACAAATCCATCATAAACGACCTTTCATGTGTCAAGGTCAACCAGAGGTCATTCGAGGTCACATGAGGTCAACATAAAACTTGACCTTTTCCGAACAAAATATATATCATTCGACGCGGCTTGACAAGGCAAATGCGATGGTACCACTGCCGTAGCTCTAGGACCATTTTTGTCGAAGTTATTTGCGAAAAACTAAAACCACATTTCGGGGTCGTTGACCTGACCTCTGACCTCAGGTCACCAAAACTATTTTTCTATTTTTCTCTAGGTCAAACGCTACACAACCGTGCTCGTAATTTGTCTTTATCTCTAAAACTCTATTTTTAGCAGCTATTTGAAGTTTGCGTCTGTGACGCCGAAGTTTGCCGTGCAGGGGTCTAGAAAAATGGACCTTGTGACGTCATAAAGGGGGCTAGGTCCAAATTTTTTACTTCGGAAGATGTCAAATTGATGGGAGAAAAGGTACTGAAAGTTTCGCTTTCCTATCCCTAAGCGTTCGGGAGCTATCGCAAATATTCGCCAGGGGGGGGGCGAAAAACGCCCCCCCGGGCCCGCGAGGGTTAAACCAAAGGGTTGGAGCTGCGGGGCATCGATCCCCGTACCTCTCACATGCTAAGCGAGCGCTCTACCACTTGAGCTACAGCCCCGCGTCTTGGTGCCACACTTTCACTTGGTTCCTTGCGCCCTGCCTTTAAGTTGGACGGGTGGGAACGCCCTTCAATGGGTCATTCAACGTCATACGAAGCCAGGTGCGCGCGCTGGGCGAGGTATAGGGCTACTATCTTTTGTTGTGTTCCAGTCGCACTTCCTAACACCTCTAAACTCCTCCAAGATTGCTTCCCTGTTCCAGTGGCAGCTCTTAGCTCTAGCCCCTACAAAGCCAAGGAGGGCCGTGCTCCAACCTCCTCTATCGTGCTCTTGGAGGAGTTTAGAGGTGTTAGGAAGTGCGACTGGAACAGACCCTATCTGAACCAACGCACCTGACTAAGCCTGCTTTAGCGACTCACTTGTCGGTATTATGTATTCTCGGAAGGTTCTATGAAATGAGTAGAGTGCCTTAACGTTTGTCATTCACCCTAGCTTTTTTAGACGACTACGAAGCGCACGGAGGCAAGTGCAGTTCGGCTAACGTGGGGATAAACTCAACGCAGAGGATTAGAAAGGCGCTTTTAATGCGTAAATGTCAAAAGTCTCCAATTTATAGTATACTTATTGGAGACGTTTGACATGATTATTGGAGCGCTGCAGTCAAGCGTTTACATTTAATTGTCGCGGTTCGGCCTCCTGAGTTTCCCGCTATATGACGACTGTAAATTAAGGCAAGGAATGTTGCAAAGGAATTATCAGTGCGCAATGTTGGGATTGTTTTGTCCTTTTGCTCTCGGCTGATCATTTAACTAAAGGTAGTTTTGGGCTATCTCAAAGGAAGGCCGAAGGATGCCTATATTTTCGCCAATTGCTAAATGCTAGTCACATTAAGGGGAGAGCGGGGAGAGTTGTATCATGTCCAAGTTGTATCAGGGCGAATTGTGCCAAACTTATCCAATAGATAGCGCTCGTGACACGACCAGCCGAAGAGGTTTTCCGGGCGCCATCTTTCCCTGTTCTGTCGTGTGGCTGGGTGGACGCGTCTCGAGGTGAGAACCGATTTTATGTTTTTTTAATGTCATTCTAAAAAAATAAGTTGCAAGAAAATGTGTGTTTTGGGCATTTAGATGTGCACGAATTTGAAAGATCTCCGTAGCGGTGGTGAGGGTAGGTTCTAAGGCTGCGTGAGTGAAAATGGATTTATCTAGCTGTCCGCTGTTTTTGAGCACGAGGATGTTTTTTTCCAAGATGGCGGCGAGGTACATGTTGTATCAGAGCCGGGTGGGGTATGTTGTAACATGTAGGTATATATGTATGTATGGGTATGTTGCTTTTGATCGCGAAAGCTAAGCCCTGGCTCGCGTTTGTAGGTAGCTAGTCAATACTCGTTCCATTTCGGCACAATGTGTTGGCTTCTTTGCTCTTAACGGGCCACTTTTGCGTCTAGTGTGTCGATGTTTCGTTCGGATTGCATGACCTAAGTTTGGTCAAATAAAAGTGAAGCCTTTGAGCATATACATTGTATTAACCTCATTTAATGTTGTTGTTATGTTCAAAACCAGTAGCAAGCACACTCCCTGAAACGTGAAATAGTGATACAAATTACCCCACCAATGTGATACAACTCACCCAAGCCACGGGGCAAGTTGTATCAAAAACATTGTTCTTTTCGGCAGACCGTAGAAAAAAAAACTGGTAGAGGTAGCGGAAAAGTTACTTTGCACAAAAAAGCAGAAGAATCAAGGAAGGAGATAGTATGGAAATAATGAGTTTATCACGGATAGTTACGAGGTTATGGGTCTCGGAGTAAAAACTGATACAACCCACCCCACTCTCCCCAATACCTTGTCGGTTTTATTTCCTTAGTAGGTAAGTGCACATCTAGATTTGTATTATAATTTCATCCATAAACCTCTGTATACCGAGACCTATGTTTAAAAGTTTATTTCATAGATGTTGATTGCAATTAATCAAGTGTTTGCACTTTGCACACATTTACAGTTGAAGCCTTATTACGGGTAACGTCAAATGTCACTGTCAGATCATCTTTTTCACTTCTCCTTGTTTGATTCATGGCGCTTAAATCAAGCTTCTTTTAGAGCGAAGAAATAGAGCTAAGAGTTTTTTTAAGAGCAAACATGTTGTGGGCGATTTAGGGAGGTGCCAAACTTATTGCTTATCTTTGACTCAAAATAACAAATATTTTTCACTGGTCTACTCCCCTTGCCTGACAAATTAGCACGAACGTAGTCTGTGTTTTAAGTCCATACTTTCCACCTCCTCGCGCCTTTGCGATTGCCCAATTTTCACAGAACCCTGCGACCGTCCCCAGCTCGCGTCTGGCTGATATTGTATGACGGTGCTAACGTTTTTAAACCGCTCCCGGTTTCCTTGGGGACGTGTGACCGCGCCACTTTCGTCACCGTCTGACCCTCAATCAGCGCGTGTTACTCCACTGGACTGGCGCCGTCCACCCGTATAGCTATCTCTCTGTCCTGAGAAGGGAGGGGCCGGGTGATCCCTGCCGAGCGACGGCCGGCGCACACTGTCCCCCGGCAAGGTCGTCAGGTTAGGTCAGAAAGGCGGTGGTTCGGTGGAGGGAGGTGGGAAAGGGTAGGGGGAGTGGGTTACGTCCTGACGATGTCGCTGGAGTAAATTGTAGGTTGTTGGGATCGGTCTTTCACCATTTACGATATATCTTAGCATTAGCCAAGCTACTCATTTAGCTTTGTCATCGAAAGGTTTACTGTTCCATGCTCGTCAGCATGTATTTTAATGATCAGCCACCCACGTCCTGTGTATCAGTTACCCACCAGCTCACCAGCTCAATCACTTCGACTGACGAGGAAAATTGCAAACACCATTCCATCTGTGTGAAAATCTCAGCAGTCCGCATGTCAAGGCCGCATTGACGGGATCGGAATGATTCAGGGAGCCACAGTTGTGTGTCGCTCCAAATATTTTGTGCCTTGCTGCCTTCCACTGTATTTCTCTCCTTCCCACTGTCTTTTCATTATGTGTAGGTATCTCTCTCACCACTCGGCTTATCTAGACCAACCTCCACTATACTGCTGCTGTTCATTTCCCTTGCCTATATAACAAACAGAAGAAAAAAACATGAGACCTGACGCCCAGGCCATGGCAGTCCCACCTCAATCCGATCAATCCCCTCAACCTCCCCCCCCCCCCTCGACCCCTACCCCCGTGCCCTCGCCGCCCTGCTCACGACGACACGCGCCAGTGGTCACGGCGGCCGGCGCTCAGCCATGATGACGTCACGGGCGCCTCATTGTTGTCGGCACGACTTTTCTCGGTTGCACAAGGTTCCACTCGCTGTGGATGGACAGGCTTCTCATCCGCGGTCTGGGCAGGCGGGAAATTCAGGCAGAAAGAGAATGGAAGCAGGTCTGACAGGGATGGATCAGGATGCTGCTGCTGCTGCTGCTGCTGCTATACTTATGCAGCAGCATCTCAATGATCTCAATGATAATATCACAAGAAAAATTGTTAAGTGGGAATACTGGTTTCGACGGTAAAAAGTGTTTATCGCTTACCGCAGGGGGCACACTAGAACTGCAAAATGCTTCATGCATGACTTTTGTATTAATTTGCGGTGTGCTTTCGTAAGATCTCTGCAAAATGCTCCTTCTGTTTTCCTCTACCCTCCGTCGATATCCGCGTCTCAGTTGGGTAACAGCTGAAAAGTTGCAAAGGAACGGTTGAATGACAATCTCCACTATTCAATCATCCGACATTTAAAGGTCAGAATCTTACCTTGCAAGAAATCGCGTCTCACATACTTGCCTCAAGACTTTAAGCCTATCTACCTGCAGCCTGCAGCAGTGAAACCCACGTCCCCTGCCTATCGGCGACTGCGACGCCGTATCTGACGGTAGCACTTAGACTATAGAGACTGCAATAGGGCATACGACAATAGCACCAATATTTATGGAGACTGCAGCAGCGAGCAACAAGCACACAACAGTAGCACCGCGGTCCGGAGACGCGGCTATATGGCCACTTACTGTGGTTTGAATACTATCACAGTGATACCAAAGCACCATACCAAGTACTGAGTCCCAAATACCACATCTGCTCGTCACGCATACCTAAAACCTTATCGCTCATCGCTCACGATTAACGTATATTTCAATTGCATAGTGTTGGCACCAATGGTCGTACCATATAGCCTAACAAGCTTAAAAAAGTGATCAATATAAGCTCCCAGTGACTCAACTTTCTCTGTTTCTCTCCCCCTCTCCCTTCTCATTATTCCCCTCGCTCCCCGTATCCCCACCTCTCCCCTGCACCCCTGCACCGCTGATCAACCTATTGAATCCCCTGAGTGCCAGCCCGGAACTCCATCGCCCTCCTCCCTGCCGCCCTTCCCCTCACACCACGCCTATGGCAGCATTCCTTGGCACTGCTGCAGTGGGCGAACCCCTCCCCCTGCAGTGAGCCTCCCCCTCCACCCAGCTAGCCAATCGAAATCCCGCGGAAGTTGCCTAGAGAGTGAAACCGGTGGGGCGACAAGCGGCGACGCAACTGATTTCGTCAGATGTCGTCAGCTGGTGACGCTGGTGTCATCTGGTGTCATTGATGTCGCCTGGTGTCATTGGTGTTACTTGACGTTGTCTGGTGTTATTGGTGTCGTCTGGTGTCGGTTGTTTTCGCTTGGTGTTGCTCGGTATCATCGGAGTCGGTAATGAAACGGCGGTGACTGCGCCTGTCGTGTTAACTTCCTTCCTGGTCCAACTTCCTCTTGCCAATTGCTGGTCTTGATGACCTTACGACCGGACCAGTCTGTCTGCACTTTGGGTCGTTTGCACAGCCTCCCTCTCTAATTCCGGCTAACTACAGCCACGGCATTGCTCGGCGTATGGTGACTCTGGAAAGGACTCTCTTTCTGGTGGCTTTAGAAGCCTAAAGGCTAAAATGGTGATGCTAGTTTGCCGTGGCCTTAGAAACGGTGCTCTGCTATGCAGTAGCATTCCAATTTGCGATGTCCTTGCCCATGACTTGACACCAAAGAAGCCTTGGCGCAGCCTTTAATACCATTAGTAACAAATCGTGACTGTGTGCATGACTCTAGGAACAGTGATTGTCTCAGTCGTGACGCCGATACTCGTGATACTCGGAACCGTGATTAAACTGAGCTTTGACGCCACTAGCCGACACTACTAACCATGCAGGCCAGGCGTCCATGACAGGGCGCCAATGATTTCAACTACCATCATCACACTGCACCAAACTAACGATCATATATGAACCAGAAAGCCCCCGCCTGTGAGATGACTCCACTCGTGACCCGAGCGATTACCCCTCCGTACGGTCAGGTCAGTATCGATGACAGGCTGTCATTAAGACGTCAATCACTACCCACCACCCCTCCGTCTGTCAATAAGCCATCTATCCCTCCTCTCTCCCTAGAGCAATCATCACGTATGTCACGAACACTCTGCGGCCGAACAAAAAGGCACCGGGCCGCGCGGGGCCGGCCCGCAGCTGGGGCTTGGTGAGACGGTGACGCGCGTGGTTGCGCCACGAGGGGAGGGGGAGGGAGGGGATGAGCGGCGCCGGTCTCTCGGCGACCCCCTGGAGACGGGCTGGTTCGGCTGCAGGGGGGGGGGGAGGGGGCAGGCGCGGCGCCGACGCATACGAATGCAGGGACGGAGGCACAGTAGCGCCGTGATGTATGACCAGCTGGCTGGGCTGAATGGGTGACCATAATCGGTCATGATGAGCAGTTGCGTGAGGTCCATAAAATCACACGAGTGATACTGCTTGAAGCAAATGGTGGGTATTACCCGACGCTCCTGAGGCTACATTGAGCATTAGTGATCCTCTTGTGCAATACGAAGCGAAGCATCATGAACTGAACGCCACATCAGAATGATAGGGCCGAGTGCGTGATTATTGAGAGAGAAATAATGCAATGCGCATATATCATCACATCAACAGGGCACGGTTCGCCGCTCTGGGCTGGTCGACTCCACCCTGGCCAACAACGGGCGGCCCGGAGATGGGGTAACGGAGGGTCAGCCGCCGGGTCAAACAGCCGGGGGCGCCGCTGCTGACCTCTGACCTCGCCGACCCCGCCCCGCCCTGCCCGGTGGCCCATGGAGGTCAGAGACTGGCAAGGTCACGGCTGGAAATATGAATATTTCAGTGTTTCGAAACTGGCTCGATTGTAATCTTGTGAAGGCGAGAATGAGATAGATATAGCTCACTCCCTGCGGCGACAGGGACTGCTTTGTTGGGACTGAAAAAAACTACGATTGCTGTGCTTGACTATAACGCCTGATTGACTGAAAAATACGTGTTCTACTGAAAAATAAATGTTCTCACGGCCCACGCAGTGTAGGGAAAACATCGTCGACACATTGCACGCGGTAATCGATCAACACGTCAGCCTCAGTTGCCATGCCCCCAATCCACAACACCCAACTTGGACCACATACTGCAGGTCACTCGACCACCATCGTAACCAAACTGGACCACAAGTGACCAACCCCCACCGCTCCTATGCGCGGCTGGCGGACACGGGCGCTCATATCCCGCCTATCCCAGACAGCTGACGCCCCCCCCCCCACCGAGCGCCGGGGGCGGGTGGTGCCGTTTACCAGGTGCCCTTGCCGGTGGCGGCGGCCCGGCGTCGACTGCATACTGACTAGTGATGTCAATTACGGAAAATCGGAATACTGATACCAAACCAAATACCAACCAAAACCACGGGAAAATACCGAAACCAAGCCAACTTGGGAAACTGAGGGAAATACCAACTTTTTACCGATTTCTTAGCCTCTTATACATTAGTGAGGGATGGTGAGGGCTTATGATACCAACAAAATACCAAACACATTACGATTGAAATACCAAATACCAAGTTGGTATCGGTTTGGTATCGGTATACCAAAAAGTTGGTATCCGATTGACATCTCTAATACTGACCCAGACTGGCGACCGGGGAGCCGTCGGTTCCGCCGCACAGACGGCCGCTCGGCCGACCGACTCCGGCCTTGCGGTCGGTCGGGCGGTCGGGCGGTCGGGCGGTCGGCCGACACCACGCTCCGGACTGGATAGTTCCAGCTGCGGTCCGGATATATCCAGCTCGACGACCGGACCGCGGCTCTCCATAGAGGTGCAGCCTCATCGGGCCGCTCACGTTCACTGTGGCTGCTGAAATGCTGTTGCTTATGTTTATGTGTTTTGATTATTCAGTTGGTGATGCAATCCGCTGTTTGCAACCACGTGAGCTAAGGCTCATGGAAAATACAATCGCGAATGTGAACATAGTTCAGGAATCGAGTTTCCTATCCAAGTGGGATTTTGACGGCGAATTTGTATTTCCTGGTCCACGCCCAGTTGTACCGCCCTGCCCTGCAATGAAATGTTTGCACCGTTCTCACGTGATTCAAGAGCACAGTGAAACAACGAAGGGAGTGTAGGAGGGCGTGTGCCGTGGTGGAAACGAGATATGCAGTAATCCGGTTCCGACAGACAGGAAAAGTGGAAATGCAGGAATATCAAAGTTAATTATAAAACGTCCGAAACGGCTGAAGTAATGGGAAACTGTCTGAATTGAAAAGAAAGCGCGATACTGATGAAACACAAATGGCATTGGGTTGTCAGTCAAGCACGTAATTTATATTTTAATCACGATCCGAGCAGTCGCAACACGACGCATTACCTATTCATGATTCATGTTTTTCTCGGCTACTCGTGAAGCTTTTAAGGGAGCGTCGTGACAAAAACTATGACAGTCGTGGAGCCGGTAAACGGGCTGTGATGCACGGATATACCCTTCAGTACCGACATAATGCCTTATGTAAATGCCCGTCGTGGCTAGGGATTTCGTATTATGTAAATACCGCATGATCTTGCGGTAAGGCGGTTCTGAAAGATGCGTTTTGGGGGGCTTTATGCTAAATCACCATGCAGAACCCTGAGAAGTGTTATTGCTCTTCCAGCCTGGTACTTTGAGGTGACCTTTTGCCTGTGATCCCTCTAGCAAAACAAGCGTGTCGAGTGTATTGTAAAAGTTTCCCCGGCTTGAAGACTGGAACCTTTGCTTTTGCCTTGTAGCATTTTCAGCTGCCGCGAAAAGCTCACAGCTCAATCTAATGCACACCCAGCTACCCGTTAAGCTTTCCGTCTCAGTCTGCACTTGTATGCCAACCAAAGCCAGCATCTGGGACCCTCCCGGGAGCCCCGAGCCCCCGCCGCCGGCAGCGACTACATCGTCCTCTCGTGTTCGACGTGGCCGAGCGGCAGCGAGATAGCCGAGCGGTCGCGGCGTCTTAGGACAGGCGTTGAGCCACCGGCGTGGGGCAACCAACCGGCTCCGGTGGAGGTCAGGCGGTGACTGGTGGGCAGGCCCGCTGTCTGACCGTCCAGCGCTGCTGAAGGCGGCACCTGGCGACCGCCCGGCACCCGGCACCGGCGACCCCCGGCACCCGGCACGGCGACCGCCCCGGAGGCACGGGGCCCGCTGGAGATGCGGGACAGTCGGACGGAGTTGTAACCAACGGGACCGATGGTGCTGCGGGATCTAAAATACCGGGTGGATCCCGGTCGATCACGACAATGAACATTTCGGGTGGATGCTGAATATCGTGAATGCAGACCTGATTTCTCTAAATTATGAAGTCATGGTGCTGATGACTCAAATGAGCTGACGACGCGATGGGTTTGAATTGTTGGCGGTGGTATAAGTAACAGTTTTAACCCATGGTTAGCAGACTATCTTGTAATGAAATTTGATACGATATTCGGCAAACAACATGACCTGTGCATGTCAAATGGAAAACACGGATACGCTAGTCAATTATTGAGGCTGTGAATGAATGCATTTTTTAACCAATTTACCTATAAAAATGGTATTGTTCATTGTGTTATTGTTTGAATAACCTTCAAACGTAACCCGTAACTTTCAATGAAAATATTGACGCACCGAACAAACCATTTTTGCCCTATCTGATCCCTGCCATCAAATTATTCACCATCCGCAACTCGGTCCTGTTGTGCTCAGAGTTGGCCGATGACCCTGAGGGAAGCTGCAATGTCACAGACCGCTTTCACTCGGCCTGTCCGGGAGGACACCGGTTATCAGACCAGCGGAGCCCGGCCTTTCAGTTTACTCGGCGGCGGATCTTGAGAAGGTCGAGGCATAGTGCAGAGGTATTCCGCTATTTTCCATATGAGGCGAACGAACGGTATTATTTATTTTGCAACAAGTTTGCAAGCAAATGAGTAAATACATAAAAGCGTTCGAGCTATGAATAATAAGCAGGTCTATTTCTTGACGCTTTCTTCGCAAAGAAAAAAAAATATTCGAGGAGCATTTTATCACATCAGGGGATCACAACGTCCAGTGACATCCCAACGCCAAGTGAATGATTCATCCATCTTTTTTTATTGAATACTTTAGGAACAGTTGATTTTATTTACTTCATGTAGCTCAACAGAATGCCTAAGGGCGAAGTTCCACAGATTACTACAGATTATAATTCCTGGGCGAGGCGATGTATGTAAGTAGGTATACACGAGATGCGTTAAGCCTACATCATCACCTATCCTTCGGAAGCGGCTGAAATTTCTCCACCACACCTTGCACGGCGAGATAAGAGCAGGACAACGCTGTTCTTCGCTGACAACCATTCCTCCCGGGCACACCTGCATGCTTTCTGTGAAAAATTATCCGTCCAGGGAGCGTCCGGAACCGCCGTGGCGCGACTCTAACCGAACGATACACCCCGAGGAAATGGTCGACGCGCCGCGGGCAGCAACTTTCCATCTCGTTCAAGGCCGGCCGGTCGGGGCTGAAGTGCCCCCGCCCGATCCGCCTGGTACGGCCGTCGACGGGCGCAGTGAATGGATGTCCTGTTCATTGTTCGCCCAACTCAAAAGTGTTCCATTGATTGGTGAACACTGACCGGACATCAGATGGGGTAAATGGAAGGCGGAGAGCGGCCGTGGCATGCCGGCAGGGCGGGTCGGGACTCCGAGGGGCAAGCAGTCACGATCTCACACCGATGAGAAACAAAGGATATTTCGTAAGCTCAGTGCATGCGTTCTGAGAAGTAGAAGAATGTCTAATATAAGTGTCGTCCAACTAATAAATGGATGGGGCTACGTTTATCAACATAACCGGGTGAATTTGAATGTAGTTACTGTGTGTTCACGCAGCAGAGTATAATGGCTCCAGTCCAGTCCAAATATGGCAATATGTATGGTGAATTTTAACCACTCCCGGATCCCAGACCCACATCTTGTCATGCCTTCCCGGCGGCAATGTCGGCCTGTGACCTGCGTTTGACCCGACCTGACCTGGCTGGCCGACCGTCACCCCGTGACGCAACCGTGACCGTCACGGCAAACAGCGATCGCGTCGTCACGGTCGCTCAGTCGTGACGCGCGTTACGATATAGTACCGTGCGCGGGCATAGATAGTAGATACGTCTGGATGAATGGAGCCCAAGGGCCATAGCACTAGGACAGAGTGACTTCCTGAATTGCCCTGGAGATCAGATGAAAGTGAGATGGTGAAGTGAGCTGGAATGTTGTTTTGACTGCTGAGAGATAAAGACACTCTAGATGCCGGATATAGAGACGGTGATTGGGGAAATAGAGTGATAACATAATGCATCCAGATGTGCTCACTATCATATCCTGATAGCATGAGCATTTGTGGTTGAATTGAAATGAATACCTATTGGGCAAGGCATTTGACGATGGAAGGAATTGCAACTGTCTGCGGGTTACTCAATTTATGCGTTTACTCACTCACGTAAGTGTCGGGTGCCGATTCCTCTGCTTGGCACATAGATTTCGATGACGAATCTCTCCAACATTGATCCTAAGTAATCTCAACCGGGTGCCAAGTGCCCCTCCCACCCCAATAGTGGCTTATCTCCATCAGTGCAGCGGGTGGGGACTTTCGCTGTCTGTCGGCGGGTCTCGTGAGGCAGCGGTCTGAGCTAAGCCGCCCGGATGTGTGGGGTAAGACCCGCAACACTCGTTCGATGGATGTTCCTTGCCATACTGGCGGCTCGATGGCAGACAATGCCGGCAGCGAGACGCACTAGCTACCCCATTTGCGTTTTCAGGCGGCCGCTGATGCCAACAGCGTCGTGGGTGGCGAAACAGCAGTGTTGTGAAATGTTGCCAGCTGACTGTGATGCTGGATATTTTGCACAGAAAATTATATAGATTTTAGGATTGATCGATTGTCGTGTCATTATTCAGCGGAAGGGTATTTTCCCAATTTGGGCTTACTTATGATTCATTTATATTTATTAACATCATATAAGTGGTCTATGCTATTTTATATAATTCATCACAAACCTGCACAGCTAAATGATATGTTCTCGTACGACAACTGCCACTTTTTATATCATGTCTAATGAACAAACTCCCGTGTCGGTGTCCTTCAGAAGGAATCATATCCCCTCAGCGCTGCACCATCCATCCGTGAGGGCACCTGTTCGATGCCCTCCGCCTGGCACGCGCTCACACCCGAGCTTCCACAGCACACCACCTCAGCCCGTGATACTCCCTGATTCATCTTTGTTTGCGGCTTCCGTGTGCACTGTGCGCGGAGATCAGGGTTTTTGTGGGCGGGACCGGCCTTCGCGGCGGGTCATTGTAGCGGAACTGATTCCACGATATGAGCTGATGATGGGAGGCGCAGTGCCGCTCTTTGAAGACTCGGGTCTTGTTATTGGCTGCAGGGACCGGAACAGTCTGAGCTAGGGTAGAACCGGAATCAGGGAAAAAAGAGTTACTTGCTGATGCTGATGATAGTGATGCCTCAAGTCCAGTCATTTTGCAAAATCATTACAATCATACAAAATCAGTCATTTTCATTTTACCCCTGCCCACCTGGCACCTACCGTCGATCAACAGAACGACTCGATCGCCACTCATTCTTCTTGCACATCCCGTCATTCCCATTTACCCGTGACCATGATGTCCAACGCTGTGGAACGTGCCGCCACCTGGTCTGATTCGGTAACCAGGCACGACTCACAGCTCAGCCGGAGTACGACTGGCAGCGACGTGTGTTCAATGCTTCGCTTGGTACATACTTGCCCAGTGTGCACCTACGGCCAAACACAATTGTGCACGCAATGCATATTTTCTTACTTTTGTTTCGCATGCTTCTGAACATCACTGGAGTAGCGTTGTATTTAATTTTGTTGTCTTCAAGGTAGGGAGTGTAAATTGAATGACCTGGTGTGAGTATTTCAGTGCCGTTCGGTCTTCGGTCGCTCGCTTTACGATCTCTCGTAAAGAGATGTCGTAAAGACGCGATGAAGCGGCGGTGATTGCTGAACGCTGATACGTCCTTTGATCGCAACTCTATTCCCTTATCTCCAGATTAGAGTGAATCGTTTGCTGAGGCTATCCTGCAGTCTCCGACGTGGGACAAGAAGAGGGGACAATGAAGCCGCCTCCCGTAAGAAGCTCGACAGGCTGGTAGCTTTTTCTCGACTTCGTGGCAGATTACGTGTAGGGGTCCTTGGAGCAAACTTACTTGTAGCTGGCGATCCGGCCTGAGGCTGCCGTGGCGGATTTTCTGATTACGTCGGGTCATGATGGGCTTAAGGCTCATGGATTAGTGTGCCGGGAAAACGAAAATAGCTCACGGCTGACTTTAGAGGCACACTCAACTTAAGTTATGGACGAAGGGCTACTGGTCTCCAAACATATGTCGCTTATCTTTAGCATTGATAATTGTTTTGATTGTCTTATAACAAACCATTTATATGGTGTGCTAACAGTAGTTTGTTTATCTATTGAAGTCTTGATAAAATGATTGTAAATTTTTACGATGTCTTTATGCAAGGGCAGTGCGCGGCGATGTTCGTGTCTCGTCGATTACATCTGTTCATGACGGTGGTAAATTTCACGCTATAGCTACTGGAGCCTAACACGCGACATTTACACCGTCCCATACAAGTCTTAACGATGTCAACCAAACGCCGCACACGCAATCGAACCTAATGGCGGCAGCCAGACTTTGCCACCACAGCCGCTCTGCAATCGGCCGCAGACCGCGCTCGCGTGCGTTCTGACCCCTGACACCTCCTGGGCGCCGGTCGGCGTGTCTCAGACCTGTAGCAATCGCCTCCCACGCCGTCGGCCCGCAGGGCTCGCCCAGCTAACGGCCGAGCCGACTCGGATGGGCAACACGTAGCTGCCCGAGGCGGGACCACCACAAAGGTCAGGGACAGCACGGCTGTGGCGCCCGCGGCTGTCGGCGGGCACGCTGACGGTTTGACGCCGCTCTGGCCTCTGCCGGCCCCGGGTCAGCCGGGTGACCGACTGCCTGCACGCTCGGGGTCGGACTTCGGCTGGCGGGTATAGGGTGGGCTGCAAGTGGTCGGGTCTGTCGCTGAGGCTGGCGCCTTTACAAGGAAGAGGGTGGCCTGCGGCCTGCGATGATAACTACGAAGGTTGATCGTTTTCCACATCGCGCAAAAAAATGGTACCGTTGCAGATGGGCGGGTGAATGCATGAACGAGAAAGGTGTTAAATAAAGATGCATCAGATAAAGCCACGCTTCGTGAGATGGGGTTTTGGTTGTTTGTAGCCAAGTAAATATCTGACTTTATATCGGTAGCTGAGCATTCATAGTTCATACTCTTCTTCTGTTAGTCCTTCCCGCCTCTCATCTAGTTACCTCAAATTTGTATGGGCTCTTTTCTAATGTATTCTTCATAAGATCTTCATAAGATCAGTGCAGTTATTTTGCGTGTATTTATAAAATCGAGTTTTGTTTCGGTGAGCAGGTTTGCTGAGCTTCAGCTAAGCAGCTTCAGCTGCTTCGGCTGCTTCGATGTCAGTCGGTCAAAACACAACCAACCTTATAGCATATCATCATTCTATACTACACCGAGTCTGCGTTCCTCACATTTCGGCGCGTAATGTAAACACTTTCACTGTCATTTGGCTGGCCGACGCGTTGATGTAAATCGCTCTCCGGTGCCGAATGACCCGTGAGCAGACGGTATGTTTTTGTTTGACGTGCAGGAATCCCGATGGTTGGTGCAGATGCGCTGCATAGGTGATGTAACAGATGTAGAAGCGCCGGCAATGCCGCTAAGCCCAGCTAGAAAGTATGATGGATTCCGAAGCATGTCCACAAAACACAAAAATCGCGCTGCTGAAGGGCTGTAAATACCTCAGCCAAGATAGAGATATCTGACTGATCTCGGCGTGGTGATTGGAATGTTACATAAGCTAAACGCAAAAATCGATTGCTGGTTACTGGTGGCTCACTACGGATACTATGCATGGATACTAGAAAAAAAAATGGATGGATACTGTGGTTTCTCGATGGGTTTGTCGTTCGTTTATAGAGCGTCCAGTATTGGTACGCGAATATTGCTATTGCACACCGAAGGATTACCTGAGGTCATGGATGCACCAGGCAACTGCTTGTGTTTGCCGAGAAACTAGTTTCCCTCGCTCGGGAATAGATAACTTTATCCGGTTATTGTCCGTGGACACACTTCATTGGAAGGTGGACAGGAAAGGATCGATTTCATTACGATGATATGCAACACAGAAGTTACTTATAGCAACTGGCTTAAACAGACGGTAACCAGTATTTATTGGAGCAACTTGGCTTGCATTGGACTTTTGCAGTGGATAAGGGCAAAAAGCAACCTACGTCACTCTCGATCAGATGTCCATTGCCAATCTATTGACTACAGGGCCCTAAGCAAGGACTAAACCGCACGCTGGATGCTATGCCTGTGATTTTCAATATCGCATTGTTTTCATTTTCGATAGGGAGGTCATTCATGCTTAGCATTACCGATAAAAGTCTTTAATGATGCACATTATTACATATTACACAGGCGTGCAAGCAAAAAACAATGTTGGTGTGCTAAACGCTATGTTCTAACTAGGATGTGATGTTTTATGTTTTAACTGAATGAATGTGGTAATGAAAGAACGTAAATTGGTTTAAAATTATTAAAATATATCCGTTGCTTACCTATTGCAATTTTATTTTCTTAGTTGAAATTTCGTTAATTTCATCCGGCATAATGACATTAATTGTAATTTAGGCTATAAAATTAAGACTTTCAAGCCTTTTAAACTGATAAATATTACACAGTATGAAAATGTTGAATGATAGTAACAGGCTTTAGGAATGAATATAATGTTTCTGTAACGAAACTCTTCCAGATTGTGCTAATCTTTTAAGCAATTAAAATATTTTACGTCGGCTGGAAATTTACATTGCAAACGCCAAATGCTTTTCCGATAAGTCAGTCCATCATAATCATGCTATGCAGAGCTAACCAGTATCAATTTTCCGACTTAGGAATGAAGAAAAAATCCCTGAATAACGGCGGGCGTAGCCCCGCGCAGACGGCCGATTCGCGGCGCTCGGGCGGCGGCTCTGGCTCTGACGCCGTGCGCTAGTGCCGGGAGCCGAGCCGGCGCGGTCGGCGGCGGCGGCGGCGGCGGGGCCTATAAAACTATGTGACCGGCCGGCGCTGCGACTCATTCGGGCAGGGACGCGAGACGTGCCGTTTGCTACACCGAGTGCTCGGTCGGTGCCGCTGGTGACAAAGGAGGTCCCCTCCAGGACACCGGCCATGATCCTGAAAAGGTGGGTCCACGAACGGAACAGGAACAGCCGGGAATCACACCGTCAATAAAAAATGGAGCGATGCAATCAAAGAACTTCATTACCTATGTAATTTCTCATGCATATCTAAATTTGTTTTCTATGAATACAAAATCGCTTTCTTTCACAACATGTCTGGTTATTTGTATTGTCATCATTATCACCATTCTTTATATTTTATCTTGAAATGTTTATGTGCATCGCAAACAAATGTTAACGTATTCTAACTGATGCCATTCAAATTGAGCCACTTACCTAACATATGCAACCGTTTAAAACACCTTCTAGTGTAACTGTCTACACAAAATTACTAAAAAAGAACTCGTCGGTTGATCATATCAGCATGTCCATCACCCTGAATCGGTTTGTTAATGTTACGTTGCGTATGAATTTATTCCCACGCCGACTATTTTGGAGCATATGTATCTTATGTTTACGCCCAGTCTCTTGACGTCCACGGAACATTTATAAAAATCGACAACCTTAAGATGCATGAAATCATAAGTCCAATTTGATCTTTATTATGTAATGAGGCCTCACAACTCATTTTAACATTTTAACAACTACGAAACAATGCGTTAAGCATTCCAGAGTGTTGAACAGATAAAACGCCAATGACAAAGTGTTGTGGGTGCAATCAGCCTAGATTCAATGATAAGATGATATGATTTTACACGATCAAACGAAATTGTCAGCCTAGACTTACGGTTCCGCGATGAAGAAACATTGCTGCTCGAAGCGTCGCGCGTGCTCCCCGACAATAATAACTTTCCGGTCCGCCGACCCTCCCTCCTCTCCCCTCCCCCGTCGGCGGGACCGGCAGACGGGGTTCGTGCGAGACGCTAGGTCAAATCGTGACCGGCTAGCTGGGTCGAGCGAGCCATTTGTGAGGTCAGAGTGAGCGCCACAAGACCGATGGCAATTTTCGGTCGTACTATATCAGGCGAGGAACCCTGGCACATGCCTTGGCCGTCAATCAGTGCAATGGAAAGTGGAAAACCGTCAATGGAAATCCCGGGAGAAGAGGCCTCTATGAGTGACAATTCGCTGGGAAACTGCAGAGAACATGTGGTTGACAGAAATCACTGGGAACTTTGGATGCATTCAACCGTGCCCAATGTTAAGGCTGCCTTGCTGATGGCACACGTATTGGCGACTCGACACTTTTGAAAGAAGCCTTGTTGATATTCACGCTCTTACTGGGCCCTAGAAGTCAGGCGACAGGTTGCGAAAGGCCGGGGAGTGTTTTCCCGTCCCATCTTTGGGGCTGCGCCAGGGACCGGGCGGTCGAGGCAGGGTCTGCATAGGTAACTATATTGGCCACCCGTGCTGACCCCAAATCCCTTCCCCATCCCCCGAACCTCATCTCGGGCCGGCCATAGGTCACCTCGGACGTAATCCGCCGTCTTGTGCGCCACAACCGGTTTCGGCGCTGCCGCCTTTCTATGCATTCACTTTTACTTGCGGCGCCGCGACCTTGGGCGAGACGGGAAGGTAGGCTGCGCCGCAGCACTCCCGTGCCGTCCGGCGCAGCCGCTCCGCTCATCTGCAGCTGAAGCCGGCCGGCCGGCGTGACGGGGCGGGGGCGGAGGGGTGGCGGCAGCCGCTGCCGGCAGCTCTGCGCGACTGTGGGCGACGCTTGGGCAACAGCGGCCAGTCTGGCGTGTGGCCCGGTGGCTTCTCGCACGCCCCCGCGCGCCAAGTCGCCTTCGGGTCGGCCGGTGCCGCAATCGGGGGTGAACGGGACGATTGCATGGCACGTGGAATGGAACCGGCTGTCCCATCGGCTACTGAGCCATTGTGCTGCAAACGTACCCAGATGACGAACAAGTGTTGTGAAAACGCGGAAATGCGCGGTGGCTGGTCACAGTTTGGCAGAGAGGATGGGCAGGCTTACGTGATAAAGAGCCATTGCAATATTAGGGAGAAACAAGCGTGATGAGGAGAGATTGTTGCATGCTCTTCTCATCTGAGCGCTGTAGAATCAAAGATAACGTGGCCCAAGAAAACGGATATGAACTTACATACAGTTACGCAGAATTGAAAATACTGCCTGCAAAGTGCATTCTGTAATTGGTTTCCCAGCCGGACTTTTGCGGTGGGATTTTCAGAAAAAGGCAGCGAGAAAAGTCTCGGCGCACGATGACCGCGATGGAGCAGAGAAACTAAGCATGCGCGGTGAACTAGCCGATCAGAGCCAGAACGCTGACGTTTCTCCAGAATAATGTAAGGAGTGGAGTGCCCAACTCAGTTTTGTGCTGCACGAACTATTCAATTCTCACGACGACAAACACGTAGCTGCACCCCAGTAAGTTCGGCATTATCCCACAGCCTCGGAGAGACTGGGTCAAGTCGAGACTTCTTTCACGACTCGGTTCTCCCCATTGTTTACCACTGGGGTGGAGCCCCCGCCCACACCACTCGCCCTAGTCCCCAGCGTGCGACCAATGCAAGGCCAAGCAGTGGGCGCGGCGGCCGGGGCAGCGGGCCCACAAAACCAACAGGCCACCGGACACCGCCCATCGGAACACAGGGGGGGGGGGCTGCCCAAACGGCCTCGAACACCGTGGAAGAATGTGAGGTGAATAAGCGGGCGTACCCCGAGACGGTGCAAGGTGCCTGGAAAATGGTCAAACCGCCAAGGGTAGAGGTCCGACTGAGTCAGGGTCACAAGAGCGTCACATGGGAAGCTTTGAAGCTGCGAATGTACATAATGTTTAATTGCTGATGTTGGTCTCAAGCGGATCTGTTGGGTTGATAGTCTCAGATCAGCCTCTTAGTTTTTTTACTGTCGTAATCTGAAACATTACGTGTCCAATGTAGTTAGTTTGGTAGTGTCGCACAGCTCCCCATTCAGGTCGAGATGGAAATTTATCTTTCATCTACCCATGATAGCTGTGTGCATGTGTGTGTTTTCGGGCGCCGTGAGTGGCGTAACCGGGCCGCCCCACCCCTCCCGCCGTGCCCGAGCCACGCCCATAGTTCGGCGTCGTGGCGCACGGCCCTGCCCAGACCACGGGGCGGGCCTGATCCCAAACGGGGAGAGTGGCTCGACGCTGCCTCTGGCCTATAGAGCTCATTTCATACGGCCAATGTTGCCCAACGCTGGGAGGACTTGCTCCATCCTTATTCACCGTTTGGTAAGCGCGATTTAATATCAGTCGCTGCAGTTGAGTTATGCGCCGAATCTTATTACGATAAGTGAGTTGCTATCCTGCTTAGACCAGTTGGCAAATTGTGCTTGCTTTGGAAGTCAAAGAGCCCTTTCTGATGTCACTCAATGCCAAAGTAATGCTTACAATATCAGGGCTCCTCTCAGCTCCCACTGGGTGGCGACTAGTGGTGCCAATTTCATGAAATTTCAATTCCAATTCCGATCCAATTCCAAGAAATTGCCAAGTAAATTTCCAATTTTGTCCAAAGCGGGGGCTATTCCAATTTTTAACGATTTTTGCATTTTTTGCGTAAATTTTAAAAGTGTTTAAAAGCGTTTTAAAGGCCTCCGTTTTAAAATTTTAAATTTTAAAGGCCTTGTGTTCCGATTAATTTCCAAAAAATGTTAAGAATTCCGTCCAAATTCCAAATTGGAATTGGACAAAAATTGGAATTCCAAGAAAAGAAATTCCGATTGGCACCAATAGTGGCGACCGACTATCGATCGTCAATGGATTGGAAAACTAGCGCGTCATTTTCTAAATTAGCGTCTAGGTATTTGCTTCCTTCCCTAGCAGTGCCGTCGCCCTCGGGCCTCCTATGACATCCCCGGCGGCTCCCGGAACTCCCTCGAGCCTCTGTTGACCTTTGTCCTGTGATGTAACTAGGTCAGCATAAATATCCTTACCGCTGCGAGGTCGCTGCAATAGATTCTCAGTAAGAAATGCCGCGCGCAATGGCCAGCCATCCAGCAAAAACGGAAACGTGCCACGGCTATTCAGTCGCAATTTATTTCCCCTTCATCTCGATCTCACTAAGAGACAATATTGTCGAGTGCGTTTTTAGTTGCACTGTTGATTTGCACACTAAGCCTACCTACAAAACAGTAAACACTGATGTCTTATCCAGGTATCACGGCTTGCAATGCAGCGTGAGGTCAGCTGTATTTAAATGGCAAAGGCTCGGTTTTTATCTCGACACTCCGGGACCAGCAACTTGCTATCTCAGATGTAATGCTACCTTTATCACTGTAAGGCCAGCGGAAGAAAACATCTCAAGGTCCTCACGCCGTCCACGTAGTAGTTCGCTGGGTCGTGATTTGTCAATTGGTCTTATGTCGTCACGTCCTGGGCAGATAACGTCCGACACGAGTCTAATGAGCGAAACACGAGCTAATCAGTCACCGATCTCACAAAACGGCGTCCAATCGCAGTAAATCTCCTTCTCGGCCGGCTCTGGGATACCGCGGGCGGTGCCCCACTTCGTTTGCCGTCGAGGACAGACCTTAGCCTTGCTCCAGGCCTTGTCCAACTGCTGATAATAGGGAGGGGAAACCGGGGAGGTCACGTGACTGACCACGCCCGATCGGCTGAGCGACGTGTTTCAGTGCTCTCCAAGCCAGAGAGTTTTCCTTCAGTGGAAGCGTGCGAAGTGTAGAGAATTCTGGCAGATTTCTGGGAAGTAATGCGCCTGATTTCTCACATCCTGTTCCGTAGGTGTTCAATATTTTTAGACTGTCGGCTGTTAACAAAATCAATAGTGTTGTGCCTACAAGAGCGTCTTTAAGAGGATGCCTTTTTATCGCGACAAATAACAGAACTCCGGTATTTGGTAACGTTAACCTTGGCTGCCTTGGCTCTATTATAAACCTATTACGTTATTCCTTGCGGCATTCTCTTCCTCGAGCAGTGTACTATTAAAGATGCCAGCTGGTGCCCAAATTGCCCCGGTGCTACAATTAGGCAGCCAAATAATAATTTTCCTAGCATCCTCCGGCACTAGCCCACGGCTGATCCCTCCCCATCGTTTTAAAATTAGAACGAGCCCCGGGCTTCAAGCTATCTGACCTTCCACTCTGGGGTAGGGCGGGGCGGAGGGCTGGGAGAGGGGGCACGCAGCTGAGGGGCCAGTCTGGGCGAGGTCACCTCCCCTCCCCAGCCCCACCCAGGTGGGAGATGTGGGGTAGGAGGACGGGACGGGCGCCGCGGACGGTAGACCTCTGTGCCTGGCACCGCCCGGCCCAGCTGCCGCGCTCAGGGAGGGGCGCGGTGGGTCACGGTGGAGAGGGTAGCCTCAGAGAGACCGCAGATCAGTGTGGGCAGGCGGAGAGCTTACTGAAATGGGCATTATCCGCGCGGCCGAGCCCCAACCTCGCACGCAAGGAGTCTCAACGACTCAAGAATTTTGACAAGGCCCTACCGTAAAGCTGATTATGGACTCTGACATTCCTTAGCGATGAGTGTTTTTGGTTCAGAACACACATTAAATAATTAAACGAATGAAACCAGTGGTATCCATGTGATACTTCAGCTCGTATACCGCAAGCCACTAATGTCCTTTTCTCCTTTTAGCGTGAGCAGATCCTGCTTCGCTCACGGCATTGTATCTAAGAGAGCGTAAAGTAATCATGCGAGGGAAGTTATCCGACTTCCAAGTTCCAACTTCCAACTCCAAGCGTGGTAAACGTGTGACAATTGTGAGATGCCCCTTCGCAGAGGGAGGAAAACATGCAGCTGTAGCACCATAGCCGACTGGGACATGCTTTCAACATGCCAAGGCTATTTCTAGCATAAGCGATGTGGAATATTGATATTCTAGGCCATTCTAGGCAAAAAGTGCATGGGTAAGTGCATGCAAGCAAGTGCAAGCATATTGTATGTACTGGATGCTCCATCAGTTATCGTTATGGTCCATCAGGCATGTCAAGGGATGTTTTTTTCAGTATACCTATAAGTAGCGTGGCGTGAGATCTCCAAAAAATTGCATGGACGACTGCAGGCTAGTGCAAGCATATCGCATTTATTTGATGCTCTTTTCAGAACATAAAATGTACGTAAAAATTCCACACGAGCTCGGCAGCACAAGCATGACAACACCCACCGTCTCCCTTCCCTTTTACATACGCAGTGGGTAGAAACGACATCCATGGCAAACCGATTTCCATGCAACTCGCGACAACATTGACATCTGTCGCCGAGACGTTGCCTAACCGAGTTTTCAAAAGGTGACAGTCATCCCCGTCTCTTCTCGGTGCGCAGAAGTTTGAGCTTCGCTCGACGGCATAGCGTGGCGATAGTAATGACAGTGAAAATGGGAGCTCGAGGGGTTTGGCGCATGTCGTGCGGTCGTTTGACACTCGGTTTTGACGGCGTGTGAAAGCGCTGTGGTTCTAGGCTCGGTAGTCGCCAGCCGCGTGGAAATGTATGCATGGAGACATGCGACGTTCCACCCGTATGAGGCAGTATGCGCTGCTCGGAATATTGAGTCATTAAACTCTAACCTGAGGTACTGCAGTGTTCATTGCATTGCATGCCTTTTCACCAAAATTAATGTCTATGCCTCAATATATCTTAAATAATAAGCGACAAATGGCATAAAAGGTAAATTGACTAAAGGACATGTGAATCGTGTCCTACTCATGCAATACTAAAATCGGCTCTAATGATTTCCGCATAACCTTTCAATTAAATCACCGATCGCAATACTCGATTTGGTCTAAAATTGGAAGGCCCATGATGCTTACTAGTTTCATGTCAGTGGTCTATTATGTCACTCACGCGGTCTTTATAGTGTGGCCGATCTCTGGTGCATATCTTATCACGCTAATACGTCACGGCTGGCTCGCCACAGTACGCGAATGGCCACGCCCTGTATCCGATTATAGCAGGTCACTAGTGCAGGAGGGGCGACCACACCCGCTGGGAGTTGCCTGGCTTCATACCATTGTTGTAGGATCGGCGATCGCCAAGGAATGCTCGTTGTTTGCGGTTCAATGGGAATCCCTTTGTGGTTAATCGTTCTTATCTGTCAGATTGCAAGAAACTGCCGTAGTATTTTTATGTTTTAGCTTTCTGGAGAATCAAACTATCAAACAATGAACTTTAACAGATGTAAGACAAGGTCCCGAGACCGAAGGGTTTTCTGACTCATTGAGCTGTCTATTTTGCCTGTGAAGCATGTCACGCATGTGTCTGGATACACATTCACCTTTCATGGGTCACAGTTGGGAACGGCTCGGCGGGTCGGTGGGTTTTTCGTACCGGCTGGCGCATCTCCTTTGAACCGGTCGACCTTAGCCGGGGCAGCCAACGAAAGTGAACGCACGGAGTGACCTGGATCGCCGGCCGGGCCGTTGAACGGTATTGATCGCATCCCGCTGTCTGAGAGATACCTGAGTGTTAGGTCACGTGGGGTCACGTGATGATCGAAAGGAGGTTGGGGAGACTAAATGGACCGTAAAAGGTCCTGATATGGAATTATAGCGAGTGAAGACGACTCAATACCATGGGAAAGAGGAAAAGCGGTTCGTAGTAGACGTCTAGTTTTCGTGTTGCTGTTGCTTTTTAGTGGAGAGTTGAAGGCTGTAGCTCTCGGTTCAATCGGTCAAGGGAAGATCTTTATGATGCCGTGACGTTTTATGATAAGCACTGTTAAAAAGCGATGAACTTGGATGTGAAGTCTATCACATCGCTTTTTATGGTCGTGTGAATGGCATCCCCGATCATTATCATTGCTCCTCTACAGTCGATTGAAGACATGCCATTTGGTTATCTGGCTTTTTTATTTATATTTTAAAAACAAAATATTAAAGCGTTCTCTCCTTCTTTGGCGTGCCTAATATGATCTTCAAATATAAACGACATAATTTCATAACCGTCACGACAAGGGCTGTGGGACGTCGTATCACTGATGTGATATCCCGGTTTTCAAGCTTATGCTCAAGTTCCTTTTGAGTCGGCACAGGCACGTGCCACGACAGGGCGTCACCCCAATCTCCAAACCATTGCCGGCTAGACCGGACACTCACAAAAACACCTCTCTGGCAGCGACACCCACAACATGGGGCCTGGGCCACAAAAACATCTCTGTGGGTGACAGTGTGGACGCAGTAAATTCCGCCCCAGTCAAACAAATCAGGAGACGGGTTTCGCCTCACTGTTTTTACGTTTCTTTCATTCAGAGAGCGTAGGTAAATATGCATAATTTATTGAAATTGTCTTCGCTTGAATCTGGTTGAGCCGATAACAGTGTTTTATTCGTAAAGAAATAGCACTACAGGTCCTTGAAAAGAACATTTCCCTTCGTCTTTCAACTATCAAAGATCCGTTCTTCTGATCCGATGTCGATGACGTAATCCACCATCAGCACCGAGACCTGCTGACCTCCTCCGCTCCTCTCCCCGCCCCTCCGCCCCTCTCTCCACCCTCCCCTACTTGTCGCCGTCTCCGTCCTTCGGGAAACAACTTTCTACGGCAGTTTTTGGCGGCGAGCTAATCCGGGGAGTGGAGACGCGTCTCGTCCAGGGGTGACCGTGACAGGGGCACCGGCACTGGGTGACCGACGCGGCCTTCGCGGCAGCCACCGCCGCCGGCACAGAGCCACCGAGATTATCACCGGCTTCGGGCGCTGGGGAGGGATGATTTGGGGAGGGATCAGTGTGACCCAATTATGTTTATCGTTAATCTCTTTTATGTGTAATCCAGAGGAGCTCTAGCTGAAACATGACAGTTTCGATAGATGTTTAATGTATCCATGGCGGCGAGAAAAGAAACAACCGAATTAGTGTTTAGTGTTTACCCTGAAGTCTGGCACCACTCTGATCCGTTAGTTTTTATGAGTTATCACTTCACGTGCGAAACTTTCCACAACAGTAGCCTTTGGTGTGAACTAAACGCATGCCGCGACAGCGCTGAAGTTTCCTCCCATACATTACCGAACATAGCCATAAATTGCTCAACCCTCACGGCCTGTTCACACCGTAACCATGCCGTTGGCTGCGGTGGCGTCCCGTGCGCGTGGTGCACCTTATACAGCTCCCCAGGGGCGCTCTCCCACGAGCCGAGGAGAAAAGACACGCCCATCGTGCTGCCGTATGTGGGAGAGATCGTACGGTATGCGGGAGTTTACGTTACGGAGCACGTCGGGACACTGGAAGCTTTGATGTGTCATTAAGCATGACACCGTACCACATGTTTATGCGCTATGTGTTTTAGGAGAGTTTTATGTGCGACATTCGCAACATGCTACGATAGCGGTATTGCAGCAACGCACGCCTATATTTGCTTTATTATTTCTTTACCTGTAAAACTTAGTTTGGTGTATGATATGCTTTCACTGGTCTCCAGCACACACACTCATTATTTTCAATGTGCCAATGTTAGCAATGAAAAGTGCTTTGCTCATTTTAATAAGCCATAATACAGTGCAACGGACAACGGCCGTCTATGCACTATGCAGGCGCAAGGTGGATATAATTGCTCACAAGCTGGTCTGCTTAACAGTGGTGTTCAGTGCTGCATGAGTGGGCAACACGCTACATAAAAGACACGTTATCACGGACCTATGATAATTTTCTCGCCAGGTAAATGCCTGTTTGATAGAATGGCGTACGAAATTAAAAAGGAATGCAGTAATGAGACTAGAGCAGCGCATTCGCACAACATAGTAAAAAGGACGAGAAAACGACAAAAAAGGACGCGTTACAGATATAAGATCTGAGTGCTATTTAAAACCAGCGATCACATTTAAGCAACTCAGTCGACAGTCAACACTAAGTCAACACGAACAAACATTATTTTCCAGGACCGAGACTGTGACCTGCGGCACCGGAAACCATTCAATAAAACATATCGATACCATTACTTCAACAGTAGCGCCCTGTCCAGTCCAGTTTTACCACCGCTCCTCCGCACCCGTTCCTTGCTGCTCTCGTCACCGCGTGTCCCGAGCCTCTCAACCTGACAGGGTACCAGGCACGACAATGTACCACCCTCATCCCTCTGCAATTCTGCAGCTTTGCAGACGGACTCTGCCACTGAATCAGCCGGCCCCGCGTGATCTCTAATCCTGTCACCGCCTCTCCCGACCTGTATTGAGCGACTCCCGGCCGCGCTTTGTGATCGGAAAGTGAGCTACCTCGCCGATCGGCCGAGCACGGTGACTGGCACGGTCTCCCGCGGCGCCAAGGTCGTGCATGGAGATTGTGGCTCACCTCCTCCTCATCTCATGGACATTTGCAGGGCGGAGAGAGACGGTGAGCTGGTCACCCGTTCGTCTTTGTGAGAGGGAAAGTTGGCTGCCGGTAGTCCGCCCGGTCACCGCTACTATTCGGTGGCCGTGAGACTGGGAACAGAGGAGCTCTAGAGCTGGAGATGGACAATGGATTTGGCTGTAGCGAGAAATGGCTCAGGTTTACATTGAACTGAGAAGCAAGGATAAGCTCATGCTGTGTCCGTGCTGGAGCTCGGAAGAACGCACGGGAGAACCTATTGGCGGTACAGCTGAACTATGGGGAAAGTGAAAGTGGTTTGGCCAGCAGGCTAGGTAGTCGCTTAAGTGGTTAATCGTCAATTCGTTAATTGGTTTATTGCTGGAGCGGCATTGTTGGCAATTATCTCGGTCAGTATGAACATGAAAGAAAGCGTTCACAGGAAGGTACGCCTTAACCCGCGCCCCACTGGGGGGGGGGGGGCTATTTATAGTCCCCCCTCCCGTTTTTCTGCAATAACTTCCAAACCGCTTGACGGATCGACGCCAAACTTTCAGTACCTTCGGCTGCATCAATTTGACACCTTGTGTCAAAATTTAAACTTCGTAGCTACCATAGGTCGGCCGGAAATGACGTCAGAGTGACGTCATGTTCGTCCGATTTCGACGCAAAACATTGAACCACGGCAATCGCTCCCAAGAGCTCAGTTTTTCAGCTAGATCCAATTTCTTTGCATGAAAGGACTCAGAATTGACCGCGCTATCAAACTGCTATCTCGGATTTTCAAAATTTTGAAAATTTCGAAAATTGTATATAATAATATTCAAAATTTATATTTTTATATTTTTTTTTTTCAAAAAGTTTTTGACTTTTCGATAAAAACCGGAATATATGTGACAGAATGCATGATTATGACTAACTCTAGCAAGTTTTAGCTAAATATCTTCAAAAATGGCCAAGTTATACGCATTATTGCAAAAAATTCACAATTATTAATTTTTCAAATCAATTTTTCAGTACGTATTTGACATCGTACACCAATATAAATGGCACCATCGTGTTCCTGAGCTCAAACTGCATCCAATAGACACCTTTTTTGTTGAAAAATTTTAACTTCAAAATTTGACCTTTTTTGACCTGAAAGTGACCTGACCTAAGCTAAATTCGACTCAAAATGACCTCGAATGACACAGACGACATCAAATTCGAAATCTATGGCCTAAATGGACCATAAAACATGTGTCACGTGACCGACGCATGATATAATATTTTCGTGACCTGTGATGACCTGACCCTGACCTGAAAATCAAAGTACAAGTTTGGTACCCTCAAGGTATCTACAGCATCTGTTCACGAGTGTGGAAACCAAAAATGAGCCTGATCTGACTTGTAAGACGGCGGCCAGAGCCCAAAATGTGAACAAGCAAAAATGCTAATAATTTTTACTTTGACCTGACCTGTGACGTCATCGGTGACCTCGAGGTCAATGAAATTAGGTTTCGCTCGACAGTTTTTCCGGGGCTATCAGACGCCGTTTGAATTTTGACGATCGGCCCAGTAGTTTCGGAGTTAGGAGGGGGGGCTATGAATAGCCCCCCCCCCCCCCCAGTAGGGCGTGTTATACACAGACCCCAGTGGGGCGCGGGTTAATGACAAATGTAAACGGCGAATTGCGTGAAGGTTATAGTAGTGAATGTCCAATGATTCACTGGCTCCGAGATAAAGGTCGGTTCCAGATAAAGCTTTCAAGTGTCCATTCACCCGCCTGACATATCAACGGCTGGCTCTGGCCTTCAGAATATGAAAGGATATTTCTATACTCGGCATTGAAGTCCCCGAAGACTTCAACGTTCGCTCGCTCACTGAAAGATACCGTTCTATGCATCGTTGCAGTCACGAGACCGCAACGCTCGGAAACAAAGCTATCCAGATTCAGAATATTTCTAGTAGAACCGTCATCTGTAACAATGAATCTGAGCCTTAATCTTGGTTTCAACGCTCTTTCATCTGTTACGATGATCGGCTCGTACCGATTGGTCCCCGATTCTCCCATTTTCACATAATCTCCGTGACACTGAACCCCTTCTTCTCTTTTTCTTTGTGCCAGTCTCCCTCCTCTCCATTCCACCACTCCTCCTCCAATCCCCCGCCGAACGCCGGGCCATCAGGGCGTGCCCCTCCTCCTTCCCTGCCCCCCTCTCCCCCCACTGTCGAGGTCAGACGCAGCCGTGACGCCACGTGAAAGGCGTGTCGGCCGCGCGGTCACAGGTCGCCGATACAAGGGGCGCGGTCCCGACTCGTAGCCCCAGGCCAGGGCGCAGGCGCAGACGCGGACGCGGCCACGGCGCTGTGGGGGACGGACAATGGAACCGCGTGAGCCGCTGTTGCTGGGGTAGAAATGAGGACTGGGGGCTAGAAAGAGTATGCACTAGAGAGGGTGAATAAATTCCACGTTTACCGAAGTGCTGGCACGGATTAGCTCTATTAAAAATGAAAGGTGTGATGGCCATCTTATCTTATCAGAATAAACGATTTGCATTTACCTACAAGTCAGACCGAAAGCGAATCATTGCAGCAATCAGCAGCGAATCCTTTCACCAATATCAATATTGAACAGCCCCTAGTAGCCCCCAGTCGCTGCCAAGTGGACAGGCACTATCGGGACGTTACGATCGAGACGGTTTAGCCCGCGGGGAGGCTGACTGTGTACGCTATGATATGGATGGATGGTAAATGGAAGATAAATGGATAGCGAAAGGTCGTAGACGGGTCGACACGATGTTTACTTGCAGCGTCTTCTCACGTCCTGCATATCAATGAACACCCACTTTCCTTTCTCTAGATTATGAAATTGGTCGAAGCACTTGGTCGAAGGTCTTGAGCTGCATTACCTTCACTGTCAAACCTATGCATCGATGTTCATGTTATTTATAGTTCCCCTCCGTCTGTGTTACAGGCTTCTGCCGTTGGCGGCGCTGCTGTCGCTGGCGGTGGGCCAGGAGGAGTTTTCCTCGGAGCCCGTATCCTCGCGGATCGTCCGCAAGGAGCTGGAGAACGGCACCATCCTCGAGTATGAATACGTCTACTATTACGACGACGAGGAGGGCACCAACTCGCTCGACTTTGAGGACGATTTCGCCGCTCCCTTTGTGACCACCGAGGCGCCCACTACCACTACCACTACGACTACCACCACGACCACCCAGGCGCCGCCGCCGCCTCCTAACAGCATCACCAATGAGGTGACCGAGCAGACGCTGCTCGGACGCGGCCGAGGACGGCCTCGCTTCGGCGGCCGCGGCGGTCTGCGCCCCAGCTCTTTCTCCACAGAGCCCGTGGCGATCCCCATCGTCCCGGAGCCTGAGCTGACCAGCACCTCCACCGGATCGTCCCGGTTCTTCGGCAGGACCTCGTCGCGAGGCCGCCGGCCGCCGACCGTCGCTGAGAACTCGGTCGATGAGGATGCTGAGGCCACGCGCTCCCGTCGGCCGCTTGGAGGTGGACGTCGCCGGCTGCAGCCCCAGGAGATTGCTGCCCAGAGCACCGAGAGCCGGTTCCAGAGCCGTGGGCGGAGCCGCGGCCGCGGTGGTCGGCCGACCGCCCCCGAGCTCCCCACTGAGTCTGCTGCAGTCAATGATGTCCTTGGAGGCGAGCCCGCCGCTGCCACCGCGCCCTCGCTGGGCCGCGGCCGTGGTAGCCGGTTCCCCCCTCAGGCGGGCGCTTCCCCCTTCTCCCGTTCCCGTGGCCGTTCCCGTGCCCCTGCGCCGGCCGCCCAGCCGGTACCGGAGGCCGTTCAGGCAGAGGAAGGCCGTCGCGGCCGCTTCTTCGGGTTCGGCAGCCGCGGCCGTTCGCAGCAGGACGTGACCGACACCCCGGCTGCCGCTGTTGACGAGGAGCGTCTGCCGGCGCAGACGCGCTTCCCGCCCCGTGACAGCACCACTCCGGCTCCGGAGACGGAGATTGTCACTGAGCAGCACGCCGTCACCAGCCTGTTCGCTCTCGGAGGCCTGGCCGTCGGCACCGCCGGCGAGCAGGCGACCACGAGTGGAGGCGCCGAGCAGCTGCTTCCCGCCACCGAGCCGGCTGCGGCCACCGAGGCCCTCGCTGCCGCCGGAGAGGCCGCCACGGAGACCACCCCGGAGGCCGAGGTCACCACAGAGATCGACTTCAGCCAGCTGCGCACGCGGCCCGACACCATCGTCAAGCTGACGCCGCTGCCGCCCCTGGAGGAGGTGACCGAGGCAGCGACCACGCCGGCCGCTGAGGAGACCACCACCACCGAGCAGCCGGGAGCGCGCCGGCCGCGGCCGCGCCTCTCGTTCGGCGGCGGCTTCCGTCGCCGGCCCGGTGGTTTCCGCGGACGGCAGAGCTCGGAGGAGGAGCAGAAGAAGGAGGTAACCAAGAAGCCGATCGGAGGCCGTCAGCCGGAGCCGCAGCCCGAGCAGGCAGTGGAGGCCGCAGAGGAGCCCGCACCCGGCAGGAGGTTCGGCGGACGCCAGAGCCGCCCGCGCCTGGGTGCTGGTCGCCGTGGACCCGCCAGAGGCCGTCAGGAGCCCGCTGAGAGCCAGGCCGAAGAGACTGATGCCGCTGCTGATGCTGCCCCTGCTGAGCAGGAGGCTGCCGCCCCGCCGCGCCGCCTGTCGCCCGGTGGCCGCCGTGGTCCTCGTCCCCGGTTCGGTGGTCGTTCCAGCCTGCGCGGCCGCTCCCGCCGCCCCGGACAGCCGGAGGTTGAGGAGCAGCCCGCCGAAGTCGAGCCGGAGGTCGCCGCCGAGGTCTCTGAGGAGGCCCAGGCCGAGGTTCAGACCGAGTCCCAGGCCGTGACGCAGACGGAGCAGGAGGTCCAGCCGGCCCCTGAGGCTGTCGCTGAGGAGGAGGTTGCCCCGACGGAAGCCCCGCAGCGGCTGGGCCGCCCGGGACTGCGCGGCAGGGGTGGACGCGGCCGCCGCCCGAGGCCCCGCCCCGGCGCCAGGGCCGAACCCGAGCCTGAGACCACTGATGCCGCCGAGGAGGCCGCCCCTGAAGCCGAAGAGAAGCGGCGCGGGCCCACCGGCCGCAGAGGGTCCCGTTTCCGCCCCAAGGCCACGTTCCGCAGCCGTGGAGGACTCCGCACGCGCGGCCGCCCCTCGCGCCCCTCGGCGGAAGAGGAGCCGGAGGTGACCGAAGCGCCCGCCGCCGCCGTCGAGGAGCCCGCCGCCGAAGTCGCCGTCGAGACCGCTGCCCCTGAGGCTGCCGTTGAGGCTGTCGAAGCCCCCGCCGCCGCTGAGCCGGAAACTCCCGCTGAGAGCCAGGAGCAGCCCACTGACGCCCCGGCTGCCGCCGCCGTTGAGGAGGAAGAGACTGCCGTAGCTGAGGAGCCGAGCAGGCCTTTCGGACGCACCCGCGGCCGCGCTCCCCTGAGGTCATCACGCCTCGGAGGCCGCCGGCGCCCCCGCCCTGGCAGGCGCCAGGAGGAGACGAGCACAGACGCAGAGGCAGTTGAGGAGGCCCCCGCCGCTGAGGCCGCACCCGCACCGGCGCCGGGCCGCCGTTTCGGTGGCTCCCGGCGCGGCCTGGCCTCACGGAGGCCCGGAGGTCGGCGCGCAGAGGCGCAGGCCTCGGAGGAAGAAACGGAAGTGAACAGCATTACCGACTCGACCGCTGAGAAGGAGATCGTCAGGCCCGGCCGCGGCCGCGGCCGCCTCGGTCTCGGTCGTCGTCGCCGTCCCGGCCTCGGCAGGCGCCCGTCCCTCGCCGCCGCCGCCGCCGCTGCTGCTGCTGAGGAAGAACAGAAGAGCGAAGAGCCGGCTGAAGCTGAGACCATCGAGGCCGCTGCCGATGCCCCCGCTGATGTTGCCACTGATGCCGTCGCTGCCGAGGCCGACGCCTCCTCCGAGGCTGAGACCCAGGTCGCGGAGGAGACTCCCGAGCCGGCGCCGGTCGCCCGGGGCCGCTCACTGTTCGGTCGCGGTGGACGGAGGCTCGGACGGGGTCGTGTAGAGGCTGACGACGAGACTGCCGCTGCATCGTCCCGCTCGGAGACCAGCGGAAGGCCGGCTTTGGGCCGCAACCGCAGCCTCCGTCGCCGCCCCGAGCCGACCGAGGACGCCGCCGGTGACGCCGCCCCTGCTGCGGAAGAAGAAGCAACCACCGGCTCTCGGCGCAGCTTCCGAGGCCGCGCTGGCCGCCCTGGCCGCCGCCCGAGCACCCGTGGTTTCCTGGCCAGCCGTGCCCGCGGAGAGGCCGCTGGTGTTGTGGGATTCGCCAGCCAGGAGGGCCGCACTGACAGGAGGGCCGGACCCGCCGCCGCGGAGGCCCCCGCTGCCGAGGAGGCGGCGGTGAAGGCCGCCGAGCCGGCGGAGACGGCTGAGCCTGCCGCCGCTGACGCCGCCCCTGAGGTTGCCGAGGAGCAGCCGGCCGCCGCGGAGGAGGAGGCCCCTGCGCCGCCGGTGGCCGGCCTCCGGTTCCGACAGCGTGGAGCTGCCGGCGGCCGCCGTAACCTGCCTCCCCTGCCGCGCGCCCGTAGCGTCACCCGGCCGGGCGGCCGGCGCAGCTCGCTGTTCAGCCGCCCGCCGGCGCCGGTGCCCGCTGCCGAGGAGCCGGAGGTCACCACCGTCACTGTCGCAGCCGAGGAGACGCCCGAGGAGGAGCCGGCCGCCGCCGAGGAGCCCGCCGCGCCCCAGGGTGAGCCCGAGGAGCCGCAGGTCCCCCAGGAGCAGGAGCAGGAGGTCCCACAGGAGCAGGAGGAGCCCGCGCCGGCGCCGTTGCGGCGTCCGTTCAGCGGCCGCCGCCGCGGGCCGACCGGGGAGCGCCGGGCCTTTATCCCCGGTCTGAGGCGGGGTAGGACCGGGGGCCGGCCGGGCGGTCGGCGACTCGCCTCTCTATTCCAGCGGCCAGGCGCGCCCGCCGCCCCCACCCCCGTCCCAGAACAGCAGGCTGACGAGTCAGAGAGCGAGCGACAGGAGGCGCAACAGGCCATCGAGCTCTTGGTTCAGGGTGAGACCTAGCTTGGCGATCCGGGATGCTGACGCAGGTAATCGGGCTTACGGAGAATGGGCGGCAGGACGCCAGGCGCTTCAGTGCACTGACTGTTTGGGCGTGTAAATTCAAATTGAGTGTTTGAATGTGTGCAATGCTGACATGTGGTGAGCAGTCGCACTGAATGCCCGTGTCCTCCCCACGCTGTGCTTCCCATGAAAACGCTTTCAGCCAGGTAGTGAACGAGACCATTTCCCGTGCATCATGCTTGTTGCCAAATTGTGACTAACTTGAGCATTATCTATGCCTATTTCGAGTCTCTGTTTCTGCACAACGTTCATCAAATGCCTACGACCCACGATGGTCGTCCTTCTCGGCAGCTTCACTGCGCTATCAGAAAACTAGAAAACTTCACTGGTCTGTCCCTTTTCGCATTGGCTTTATTGGAATGCAAGTGTATTGTATGCTATGTATTTGTTATCATTGGCGGATCCATGAATGGCAAGCTGAAAGAAATTCGCTCATTTTGCTTGGTTTGGGGTAATTTTTCACCGATTTCTGACATATTTCGGACATTTCGGCTAATCTCCTCCCCACCCTGGATCCGCCAGCATGAAAGTTGAATGTTGTAAATATGAATCGTAGGGGAGAGTGGGGAAAGATGCCCAGGGTTTTACTATGTCATATATTATTCGAAAATGACGATGGGAAAGCAAAAACTTGGAGTTTCAACGGAAGCCGACATCATTTTTCTCCAAAAATATCACACTTTCGTGCCTGAAATATTATTACTATTTTTGCTATTAAGCATTTTCCTGAAGAAGTGAAAGGGGGCATCTTACCCCACAGGGTGGGAAAGACGCCCCCTGACGTTGGGAAAGATGCCCCCTGCACTATAAGTGACATAAATGGGCACGTGAATCGCCTGAACGAATCAGTAGTCCCTTCGAGCCTGCAGTAGACACCAAACGTCATCATAAGGGCCCTCAAAAGTAGTCGTAAGGGGCTTCAGAGGTCATCGTTAGGGCCATCATAGTCCAGCGCGGCCAAACAAGCCTACGTGGTGGCGTTCGGAGACCACCGTGGGGCTCTTATAGGTCTTCATGATGCTTGAGGGCCCTCGAGCCCATCGTGGGAACCTCCGATGCCAGTGCGGCCCGTGGGGCCAACGTGGGAGCCCTCAAAGGATGTCGTGAGGGGCCCTGGAGCCAGTAATTGGGCCCACAGAGGCCGTCGTGAGGGCTCTCAGAGTCAGATGCCGCCCAAAAAGTCGCTATGTGGGCCGAGAGACCGGCATGGGGAGCACCCGACCGTACTGGACTCTCAATAGTCCCAGATCGGCTTTTGTCTACATCACAAGTATGTAATAAATGATTTGACGGGCTGTTTGAAGGACAGCCTACGGATTTAGGGGGGCGTCTTTCCCCATCAGGACAGGGGGCATCTTACCCCAAGGTACCGAAGTAACATTAAATCAGTACAATTTGTTAGCCATAAAACTACACCATGAAACAAACTGTTTGGGACACAGTACACGCATGCTAATGTATCACGACTATAGCAAGGGACGCAAAAATTATTTACCTTCTTTGATATTTACAATGTTCTGACACCAAAATATTTTTTGAAAGCAGCAAATAAAAACATGCAGTCATCAGCCAGCCGTTGCCCAACTGAGCTTCGCAATTTTTTGTGCCGTTAACAGGGCAGGCTTCCGCTTTACGCTAAGAACATTAATTTCCAGGTCCGATTCTTTGTTTCATCGCTAGAGGGGGTGGGGCGTCTTTCCCACCCTGGGCATCTTACCCCACTCTCCCCTATCTGTTTGTTTTCGCATATCGACTTTAAAGTCTCGCGCGTCACAGGTAGATAAGAATATATCTGTTAATCAATGCCAATCAACAGATTCTTCCACTGCGCTTGCTGCGCTCCTCCCGCCCCCTAACAAAATACCGAGATCGCCCTCATCGTTGACTACTGTTTCCCCCCTTCCATCTCCGCGCTCTCTCTCCCTCTCTGACCCTGTGCTCTCTCCACCACAGAGGAGCTGGCCGCGGTGACCGAGGCCGCCCCTGCTGCTGAAGAGAGCGCCCCGGCCGAGCCAGAGGCGCCCACTGAGGCACCCACTGAGGCGCCCACCGAGGAGCCCACGGAGGCGCCCGGCCCGCGGCGGCGGAACAGGATCCGCCCCCAGCGGCGGGACCGCAAGCCGCGGCCCTCGCTGTTCGAGAAGCTGCGCAGTCAGACGGCGTCCGTCTAACGCCGTGACCTGAGTGACCCGGTGACGTGAGCAGGGAACACGCTGACAGCTGTCGAGGACCTAGGAGATCGTCTTGGGGGCAGCTAAGTCTGCCTATTTCAGTAGGTTCAGTAGAAACCTGCTAAGGTAGACGCCAGCGATGATTCTCATCAACGCAGTGGTCTCCGATAGTTCACGACAGAGCTGGTGTCGCCGAGCTCAGATAAATCGGTATCCCGCGCAGTGTGACGTCACACTTACGTCACAGGCGGCAGGTGGCGTTACAATCACCAACAGAGGCGCAGAACTCTCGGCGCCTCCCCAGTCCTCAATGCAGGCAATCGACAAACTATCGCCAGTGTTTCGAGCGCCACGCGCGCCACTCCAGTGCGATTTGGATGCAGGGCTAGTCAGTGGTCTGCAACATTAGACTGAACGTTCCTAGGCCCGCGAGCCTCGGATTTCACCCGCAACGTGTTGTGAACTCTCATCGCGTCTCTTCGCGGGAAAGGCCTTCTTTTTGTAGTTTCTACGCCCCCGCCTATTTAATAAAACGACGATCGATCCGCGCTAAGTTATCCAACATCGACTGCCAGGCTGATGTCATCAAAGTGACGTCATCATGTTCCAGGCCCGGTCGAGTGTGTGGTACAACGTAGCTCATCATGTTGTTACGTACCGGTTTTAATCGCGACGCGCACACTGCTGGCGGTATATAGGGATAGTGCCATGATTTGTAGTGTCGTGTGGGCGAGCGTGTGTGTGCATTGACGTTATGTGTTGGCGTGCGGTCGGGAGTGAACGATTATGAGCGCTGTGATGTGGTTTTGATTTCCATTCGCCGACAATGTTTGATATTTCAGTCGCATTGAATACACTATCTCCCGCGAAAACGGACTCTCAAAGATAATTGCAGTGTAATGTCGGTGAGTGGGTGACGCCAGGAACACAAATGAATTTCACACCGCGCGGTATTACAGTTCCTTCGCTCTTCAAAGTGGCCAAAGATTGAAAGGACTTAAGGAGACGATTGGTATTTCACCGGTAAACCCATGGAACATCCCTGAGGAGCCCACTGGGTCAGTTTGGAAGCCTCCAGAATACCGGTTGCCGCAGAGACTTTCTTTCACCTTGGGATTCCCACCGGCTTCTGGCCGGGAGTATTTACCGACCGCAGATTAAAAATTGTTCGGCTCACAAAACAGGAAAACTCTGAAAGCTCACCTATTGAAGCTGAAAACAATCAGAATGTTTCAATGCATCAGAACGACTCCGACCTTAACAATCGAAACACGCGAGCCTGAGATACGAGCACAATATCAGCCATGATTGCACTATTCAATTTGGCCGGCATCAGTATGTCTCACTTTCCAACTCCTATTACACAGCAGTTATCGCATCTTTCCTGATGTATTGTGATGAAAAATGACACCCGCCGCACGTCAGACCACTCGGCAAAACTGTTCACAAGCGATCTGTCTCCACCAGTTTCCATCTCACTGTCCGCGTACACATTTATCCACTTCTGTCACAGACACTCACACGCACTCATTCACCGCTCTTCAGTGAAGTATGCACATCAGCCGCTCCCACACACAGCCAAGAGAACCAGGGGGTCTCTCGGAATGATGGAACCCTCATGAAAATTGTCCGGTAAGAGGACCGGGCTAGTTCAGCCGCGAACTGGAGTTCATTAATGTGAGCGACGGAAACTTAGAGCCTTGGGTAGTAGAGATGAAAACCAGCCTTTTCAGGTACCCAAAATTTTAAGCGAAATTGGATGGATCGGCATCGTACATGTGCCTCAGAAAACATTCAGACTGCTGTTGCTGGTAGGTAGCAAACGCAGAGCTTCAGTTTCATGCTTTGACTACACCCATCTCTGAGCAATTCATAGAGCCCCTTCGGCGGCTCAAGAATGCCGCACTTTTTTACCACTGCCAGGCCAGCAAATCAATTTCAGGCCCTTTTAGGAGTCCATTAAACCACAGCATAGATTACATCGACATGAACTGCGCTCAGTCACGTCGTGCCTTGCCTTTGTAAACCGGCCTTCAGCCGCCTCACCCCCAGCCGGCCGCAGCAGGAAGTTTTAGTTACCGCCAGCGCCGACAGGTGTCACTAGATGGAGTACACCTTGAGCGTGCGGTCCATGCTGGCGGAGGCGATGTAGGAACCGTGCTGACCGAACCGCACGCCGGTGGCCAGTGCCGTGTGGTCGGTGAACGTCACCAGCTCCAGCCACTGCTTGCACATGTACACCCTGGGGGAGCGCGGGGGGACGGGGGTCAGATGGGCACGGAAACATTTTAGTCGACACGACAAGGAAGAGAAAGAGCAAACAGACGAGCCACCATGCGGTTAGTTTAACTAATCACCAGTCTTTTACCATTTACAAACCTCAGGACTCAAAGATGCTCATCTGATCACAACACCTTCCTCCGGGCTGGTGGTCACCCCATCACGCACGTCCGCAAACCTAGACAAGTCCGCGTCACGCCCAACTCAAACGATACGCCCGTCTTCCTTCCCCACGATCCTTCAGCCCTGTTCCATTCGTCCTTTCCACTCCCTAGTCTCACCTGACGTCGGTTCCTGCCACGGCCAGGTAGGTTCCGCTCTGGTCGAAGCACAGATCCTTCACCTCGTAACCATCGTCCAGCTGGATCGTCTTGAAGTTTTTCAGTTTGCGCAGATCCCACAGTTTGACGGACGAGTCATCGGTCGATGTGGCCAGGTAGTAGCCGTTCTCAGAGAACGAGATGGCCGTGATAGGGCCCGAGTGACCTGCAGGGGCGGGGCGGGGACGCATGTCAGCAAGGTGCGTCAAGGGCTGGATGATTCTTTCTGTGATTGAAATCAGTGCCGAGTCCCTTATTTAATTAGTACGTGATACAATATGAGTAGCTTGAAATGAGACAAAGCCTCAGTTAATTGTACGATCCTTCACAGCTTAGGTATCATGTAAAAGATCCCCCACACTGCCGCCTTACTGGGGAAGTTGGCGACGTTGCTGCGCTCCTTGAGATCCCAGATTTTGATCTGCGAGCCGGAGGTGCCAGTGCCAAAGATGAGACCGTCCGGATGGAACTGAGCGGTGGTGAAGCCGCTGGAGCTGTTGTCAGCCACCTGGATCCAGACAGAAGGGCCAGAGAGGGTAGGAGTCACACTCGGGGCACGGTCGGTTGACAAAGTATAGGTCAGGACATATGCAACAAATTCATAATTATTTCTGGCGACGAGCAATTCAGGAAAGTTACCATATACCATTATATTCGTCCTGCGTCTGGACGTGTCACATTGTGCTACCACCATCCAGAGATCACTTATTCGAAAGACGAAAATATTTACATCCACAATGCCATTCTCTTCCCTTCCACGCCACTCTTCGGATAAACGAAATCTAAACCACTTGATCAGCCTAGTGAACCCAGGGAAACTGCGTCTCTCTCTTCCTATCTCCCGGTCCCTCTGCCACTTACCTTGGTGAGCACGCGGCCGGTTCGCACGTCGGTGAAGGCCCAGTTCTCGTCGCTAGAGCAGCTGAGCACGTAGTCTCCGGTGGCGTGCAGTGACAGACCGGTCACGGGGCCGTCGTGAGCGCGGATCAGCTGCACGGTCTGGGAGGTGGGCACGTTCCACACGCGGATCGTGGCGTCCGGGGAGGCGCTGAGTACCGTGTCCTGGGAAGGGGCGGAGGGCAACGGGGTCAGATAGAGTCGCAAATGATAGTGGTGTTGATGCGTGGGTAGTGTTGGTAGGGCTGAGCTAGTTTCTAAACGTAATCATGCACACAGGAAACGTTAAGATCCGGCATGCAGCAATAAAAACGAAAATGTAGGTTCAGCGCTAAGGCAAACTCGTAAATATATGGGGCACTAGGCAGTAGGCACTACAAACTGCGTAAACTGTAATAACAAAAGTAGACCGTTTAATGACGGTTCGCCATATTTGGTTGTAGAAATCTTTCAAATTTAATTCATTGGCTATCGAGCATCGCATCCAGTTCCTTCCTTGCCAATCCAAAGCACCCCCGCTCCTCACCAGCCACCCCTCTCTCCGACGGCCCCTCTCGGCGGCTCTCTTACCTCCTCCGGATGATAGATGACCTTTGTGACCTTCTTGGTGTGACCCTTGAGTATGCAGACCACCTGTTCGGTGTCCTTGTTGAAGACGGTGCAGTTTCGGTCGCTGCCGGCCGTGACAATCTTGCTGGTGTCCTCCTGGTGCACGTCCAAAGACAGGATACCCGGCACAGAGGCGCTGTGCAGACCCTATCGGCATGAGGGGCGGGGCAAGGGTTAATACATGGGGGTATGATGGTAATGACAAAAACAAACTGCTGACACAAAGTGGTGACCACAAGCGGCCATACTAGCAATATAAGAGACATTACAGGACCGACACGTGGGTCGTTAGAAAAGCATTTAACGTCGCAGATAGTTTAAACCCAGACATCCAAGACATAATTACCCTCTCTCCGAAACGTTAGTTATTTTTGCACTGACCGGGTTGCTGCTGACTGTCCTGTAGCTGCGCAGGGTCTCCGGCGTCACCAGGTCCTCTGGCACCGTCTTGCCGCGCTTCTTCCGCTCCTGCGTCAGCACCGTGGCCTTGTCCTGCAGCTGCTTGATGACCTCGGCCGTCATGCCGGCCTCCGGCTGCGCCTGCTCGGGCTTGGCGGCCGTGTCGACAGCCGCCGCCGGCTGGGGTGTGTGCGCGCCCACCGCCACCGCCGCCGCCGCCGCCGACGGCACGCCCGCCTGCGGTTTGAGCGTGGCCAGCGCCTCGCGGGCGGCAGTCACCTCCTTGGTGAGGCGCGCGATGACGCGGCAGGCGGCGTCGTGCTGGTAGAGCGCGTGACTGAGCTCCTGACGGGCGGTCTGCAGCTGCTGCCGCAGTGTGAAGCTGTGCAGCATCACGGCGTCCCACTCGTCCTGCAGCGACTTGAGGATGGCCGGGATACTGGTGGCCGACGGCGCCTTGGGCTTCACCAGCGCCGACACTGCGGAAAGGTGGGGATGCGGTTAGACCTTAGATGGGTAGACGGCTAATATGCCTATGAGAGTCAGATGTTTTATGCTTGCTAACAAAAAACAATCGAGGACTCACGTTAACTCATTCAAATCACGAGGACTCACCCATATTCGACTCGTCGTAACTGAAGAATAAAATAGGCCAAAAATTGAAGCAGCCAAATAAGACAACAATACAGCAATGGTTTTGCCTGAAAACCATTCCCTAATGACGGACACACTACCGGCGGTTCATGTCACCGGCGACAAATGCTGTCATTGTCATCGTCGGTTACCTTTGATATCGATGAGGTCGTCTGCCGAGAGCGGCTTGTTGGCCACCGGATCGACGCCATTATCGGTGATGTATTTCTCGATGAGGCGGCGCTCGAACACGGCTCCGGACACGGGCGAGACGCACGGGTGTTCTGGCGCCTCGTTACTGACTGTGAGTGAGCATTAATGGAGTGAGAGACTGATTGAGGGAGAAAATAGGGTGGCGGGGGGGGGGGGGGATGGGGCAGACGCCTATGTCTACTAGAATCATTATGTTTCATGCCTGTAAAACATGCATGAAAAGGCAAATAATGAGAGACATTTGAGTCACACAACAATATATTAATACAGTTAATTTCTAATTACAGAACCGATGAGTTGCCATTTACTAGTTAGCGATCAATCAAATAGGCAGTGTGGAAACACAGAAATAAAAGAAATGTTTTTGGCAGGAAGTTTTAACAGCTAGAAGTCAAATGCTATTGACAGTTGGCATTGGCATCAAATTATTACCTACACATATTATTTTCTTACTAAAATACTGATCATATAAAACAAACTAAGAGTGTGCATTCAAAGAAAAACATAAATAGTGACTGATTAACACAGGAATATAGCAACAGTGAAACAGCCAAATATCATTGGCTGTTGGACGTTGGTATTTTCATTTCCAAAAGCTCCCCATAAGCTTAACCAGCCAAGCATTACAAATTGATTAGGTACTGAAACATATCAAGTAGGCTGTTATTCACTGATATATCAGTGTTTATTTTCTTGTGTACAGCTGGTGAAATTTAATGCAAATAAGGGCAAAAATAACTGCAGCTGATCATTCTTCTGTTGGTAAGACTAGTCTAAGGAAAAAAATGGTAGGGTAAGCTTATAGATAAATAGGTATTCTTATAGCGAAACTGCTGCCACCCATCTGTGAAAAGTCGCTAGACTAGAGATATTTACACAAATTTTACTTATCAAAGTCACTCAACAAATGGTCTTCATCAACCAGGTAAGAGTCTTACAGGGCAAAATATATTTGATCTAACTTGAACTAACCTTACCTACTAACCTACAACCTAACAATCTACAACCTACAACTACCAATGTGCAACCTACAACAAAATTCGTGTAAATATCTCAATCTCAAGAACTAGTCTAACAACTTTCCACAAACAGGTGACAGCATGTGATATGCCTGGTATAAAATGCCCAGAAATATTTCAGATGGTATAAGTAAGCCTGGCATCCCAGGAAGATGCTAGATATCGTTGTAGGTTGTAGGTTTGTAGGGTAGGTTGTAGGTAAGGTTTGGTCAGGTCAGAGGCCTCTTGCACCAAAATCCTCTTGCACCAATGCTTGGATTATTTTGCATCATATACCCAGTCCAAGTCTCAATGTAACAATTTCCATGCAAAATTTAGCAAGCACATATAGGATTATGCATTGGGCTATTGCAAACAAATTTACCACCGCTAGATTAGCTTATTCTGAAGCCGGTTTTTCGATTTTACCTAGCTGGGTAGTTTGGTGCAAGAGGCCTCAGGGCTCAGGTTAGTTTTTTTTTGTCTTTATATCTCTGTCATCCCAATCTGCCATCTTCCTGGGATGCCAGGCTTACTAATACCTTTCTATTATACTTATATCTTTCTATTATACCTTTCAGACTTCAATCAAACGTGCTAAGGGATGGACGTCGAACAATAGGCATAAATTACGACATAATGATGCAATTTAAATATAAAATATGGACGGTAAAATAAATGATGAATAAAATACGCAAGAAATTACAAGAAGTCGATCAAAATATCACTTTAAAATCAAATTACCCAAATCAATCAGCATATTCAATGCTGAAACAAAAAGAGGCAATCATAACGCAGAGGAATCCGTATTTATTCTCGCGAAAACATGACGATATAATTTACCAATTACTGGATAGAATATATTGAAATATGCACTTACTTGCGCATACAAAAGCCATTACGCACAACCAGAAATATCAAATAATATATCGATTTTCACGCAATCACCCGGCAGAAACACGCGCTACCTGCCGTCGCACGATCAATGCTTCTGAATAAGAATCTTAAATAAAAATATAGGTTTCAAAAATGACGTCATCAAATCTTACGCCTGATGCTTTGATTGGCTAATATTCTTCTTTTATTGCAGTTGATTGGTCACTTACCATGACGTCATAAAAACGTACATGAATATAGGCGGCGTTCGATGTCTCCCGGACGCAAATTTACAAACTGTATACACGTCTTCGGAGACCGAGCCGTGACGTCATGCCAATGGGCGGAGCGAAGGGCTGTAGCGGCGCTTGGCAGGTGACGTCAAGTGCAGGGGCGGAGTGGAAGACTCGCGGATCGTGGAGCTTACCTACTCGATGAGAAATTGTAATGTTGTGTTGAATATTTACAACTAGCTAAAACCCCTGATCTTGTTTGGGAAAATAGTTCATCCGAAAGACTATAAGCCTATAAGTAATATAAAGCAAACCCCTCTTATTGACGAACGCGGTTAGAGTGGGTGGTATGAAACGACGCGTCTCGACCGTCTCCGTGTTGTTTGCTAGGTTTGCACGCTGTCAGTGCACGGGTTTTGTGCATTTCGCCGAAAATCATTCTGGATTCTAATGAAATCGGACGTCTAAATAGGCCGACTCGGCGGCGCTCTGAACGGCAGACGGCTTAAAAGATCAACTTGAAACTTAAACGCCCGTCTAGCGGCATCGATTTTGGCGAGGCACTTTTCGGATCTCTAACTATGCTCCAAAATGCCGAAGATCTCTAACTATGCTCCAAAATGCCGAAGATCCGAAAAGTGCCTCGCCAAAATCGATGCCGCTAGACGGGCGTATAAGTTTCAAGTTGATCTTTTAAGCCGTCTGCCGTTCAGAGCGCCGCCGAGTCGGCCTATTTAGACGTCCGATTTCATTAGAATCCAGAATGATTTTCGGCGAAATGCACAAAACCCGTGCACTGACAGCGTGCACACCTAGCAAACAACACGGAGACGGTCGAGACGCGCCGTTTCATACCACCCACTCTGACCTGCAACATGCGTGTGAGCCGCCAACCGCGTTTGTCAATAAGAGGGGTTTGCTTTATATTACTTATAGGCTTACGTAAAACCGTCCAATTAGACGTCGGAGCTCATGAGAGAAGCTCGCCGTTCCGAGATTCGAACTCGGCTCCTCTAGGTAATATGCGAGGACCATAGCCACTTGGCCACAGGCGCTTGGTGGACGGTCGGTCTGATTGACATTTAAACTTTGCAGGCAACTGTGTTTACCAATTATGCTATCGTAAGTATTCTCATCCATGATACTCGTCGCATCACATCAATCAAACAATCAAAATCAATCACGCTGCAACCATCTATACCAATACGGCCTTGGCAACGATTGTTTACAAACAAAATCGCGCGCTCGCCGCACTGCGCCGCCCGCCGCGCTGTAAAAACAGCTGGCTAACCAACTTCGCTCCGCCCCTTCTCTGACGTCATGGCCGACGTCACGCCAGCGGCTGGTGCAATATGATTGGCGCTCCGAAGGCGTGTATACAGTTTGTAAATGCGCCTCCCGGACGGCAAAGATTCTTTGCCGTCCAGCCAATTCCGTCCAAGGTCAGCGGGGGCTCGGCTGCGGTTATGAAACGTGATTGGCCGGATGGCGTAGAATCTTCGCCGTCCGAGAGACATCGAACGCGGTGATAATGTAAGCTGCACAAGCAAAAGGCGCTTCAGTTGTAAAAATTGTAAATATGTAATGTAAACACGTGTTTTTGGTGTTTGTCATGTTGTGGTCAATATAATGTTATGGGTGTGTCGGATTGCGCTTTCTGATAATTAACTGACACATATATTATATGCTGATCACAAATCACTAAAAGATGCCTTGATTCAATGGCATAGCTTTGAACCTGATCAGTCTAGGACTAGCACAGTGTCTTTGAGCTATTTTGTTCTGAGCTCAAACTTGATTCTGATTTGGACTGCTAAATGTTTTCACTATTCTTATTTCAGACAATGGATGAGCCATATCCAACTGATGACCTACCAGCAAAGGATATCTCAGTATGTGATGGATCGGATGGATCCATCCTTGCAGCAGTCAATCCAACTGAACCAGCTAAGCAGGAGGGGCTGGAACCAATGGCAGTGGACATTATCACTGGCAATCCTGTACAAAGTAAAATGCTGATGGCTGCTAATGAAACCAGCAGCCAGGCCACAGGTTCTGCTCAGAATGCGGGTGATCCTGTATGCGAGCCATCTGATCCTGTTTTGGAACACCCTGAGCCACCCACTGAGGCTGCTGATCTGTCTCTGGAGGCTGGAGAGGCTGTACCAGAGGTGACAGGTGACAGCACAGTGTCCCAGCAGCCTGAGGGCATGGTCACAGACAGGGGTTCCCTCAGCTACACTGGTGAGCCACAGCTCCTCACTACTGTGACTGCACCATTCTCGGCCAGCAACTTCACCAAGGGCTGCAAATGGTGAGCCCAGAGGATTACCAGTCTCACTTCTCATCTTGTCTTCATCCTTTTGGGTGCAAAATGGCCTCGCAGTCGGCGCGCCCCTAACCCCCAACAAACAAGGAGAGCCCTTTCAAAGGAACAAGGGACTTTTCCTCATTCACTCAATTAATGAATATGGCTTGGGGTTTCAGATTTAAGTAAAGCTTAGCATCAGCAATATTTAATCATTAAGGTCTGGTAGCTGCCACTTTTAGGCTGGGTGCTTATTCACTTTATCACCAAAGTAAATCCCACCATTCAATGCACACATGACTATCACAGTAACCCTTCTCACCAATGACCTCTCTCCTCTCAGGTCACCAGATGGCACCTGTCTGCTGGTGTGCAGCGAGGACGGTTGTCTGCGGGTGCTGAACCTCCCGGAGTCGCTGTACAGCTCCGCGGCCACCGGCGCCGCGCCCGAGACGCCCCTACCACCGCCCCCGGTGGCGCTCCAGTCGCGAGAGGGGGAGCTCATCTACGACTATACGTGGTTCCCGCTGATGAGGAGTGACGACCCTGCCACCTGCTGGTGAGGTTATGGCATCTAATGGTTACTGGAAGGGAGGTTTTGTGGTTTTGTGACGGGGAGGACGATGGGTATTTGGATCAGATATCGAGACTCCTATTTTGACTTATAAATTTAACTTACATGTACCCGGTTGAAATGTCCAAAGGCCCAGTTTTGACTGTGTTGTTAACGCTCTCTTCCGATGCTTATCTATGAAATACCAACAGAAGTTGCTTCTTCCCGCAGCTACGCGTCCACGAGTCGGGCTCACCCGATACACCTGTTTGACGCCTTTGACGGAGGGCTGCGCTGCTCCTATCGTGCCTACAACAGGTGGGAATAGTGAGGTCGGCAACACGAGCAGAACGGAGCTTCGAGTTTCGACAGCATCGTAACGCACGTTTCTGTCTTTACGATGTAGATATTTACGACATCCGTGTATGACACGCAGTTCAATATATTATCTCTGCTCTTATTCTACGGCGCAAATACATTTTAATGAAGTCGTCGCTAGACGCTATAAATATCTGCTTTGTCGTGATCACGCTGCAGTTCTCGTAACCCTGACGAGCTGCCTCCCCCTCTGCCCCCTCAGCGTGGACGAGGTGGCGGCAGCGTACAGCGTCGCCTTTGACCCGTGTGGGGAGCGGCTCTTTGCCGGTCTGGACGGCTGTGTCAGCGTGTTTGACGTCAATCGGCCTGGGAGACAGATGGAGACGCGGAAAATGAAAGGTGCGTAGTTATAAGATTCATGGCGCTGTAATATTCGTGTTCCGTACCTATTATGAAGCGGTTACAATCAACAATGAATGCGTATTTGTTTGATGTCCTGAAAACATGGATTACGCTCCTGCACTTGACAAGTGCCAGCGAATAGTTGCTATTTTTTGTTTTGCATTAGGAAGTCGAATAATAATGCTAAATAATTTTGTCTGCATCTAAGAACGAAAACTCTGAACACTTTGTCGTTCTTTTTTACTTTGGATAAGTCTTACTGACGGTAACATTTTTATGTCATTAGCTTGTCATTTATAACAACACTTGATGACCCTAATTATCAGATATTTTCGTGGCAGCGAAATATCTGACCCCTCTCGTTCTGCTGTGTCCACAGACAAGCAGAGCCTGACCTCCCAGCCGGGCCTGGTCTCCTGTATACGGTTCTGCGCCGCCGCACCGGACGTGTACGCCACCGGCTCCTATCTCCGCTCTATCGGCCTGTACGGCACGGAGGACGGCGCGCCTCTGTGCGTGCTACAGGGACAGACGGGCGGCGTCACCCACCTCCAGTTCAGCCAGGACGGCCGGCGACTGTACTCGGGAGGACGGAAGGACCCGGAAGTACTCTGCTGGGACCTGCGGAACCTGGGGAGGATTCTGTTCTCCATGCAGCGGAATGTGACCACGAACCAGCGGGTGTATTTTGACACCGACTGGAGCGGGAGGTATCTGTTCAGTGGTGAGTAGCTGCGTCGCCTGGGGCGGTGGGGGGAGTGTTGGGAAGGCACTCTGAGCAAGATTACTTTATTATTATTAACTGAGAAGGCTGTGTTGTGTGTTAGATAGGAATGCGTGGGAAGTCAGACGTGGACTACCTTTCAAGTTCGGGTCAAACTCGGCGATCTTGGCTTTGACGGCTTTTAAGCTACATTTCATTTAGCATTTTATTGCACCTTTCTTCTGCATTTCGTATTTGTTGAAGTGGAACGTTTCCTTAGCATTGTTAGTGATCGTTCGTCGCATAAGTATCGTTCACTGACACCAACTCCCGCTCCCCGCCGGCAGGTGACTGTGACGGCTGTGTCCAGGTGTGGGATACCATGGAGGACCCGGCCTCTGACCTCAGCGAAACACTCTTGCTGCCCAGCGTCCGCAAGTTTGGGGCGCACCGGGACTGCTGCAACGGAATAAGGTAAGACGTGCTGGCGACTGGCCGACTGGAGAAACACTGGACTGATAACTGCAGACGGGCGTGTTGTGAAAACGTACGATGTAGCGGAAATGTTATACATTCCGAGACTGGCTTTCCTCGATCATCTGGTATTGTCAGCTGGTATGGTCAGTCCCCACTCTCCTTAACCCGACCTAAACCGACCCGTGTTTTTCAGCGTGCACCCGTGGCTGCCGGTACTGGCCACCTCCTCTGGCCAGCGGCACCTGTCCGATCTGCTGGACTCCAGTGACGAGGAGGAGGAGGAGGAGGAGGAGGAGGACGGTGATCCGCCCCACCGCCGTCAGGAGAGCTCCGTTAAACTGTGGTGGGTAGGTGACTGATGGACCGAGAGATCCCTCAATATGTGTTAACTTATGGACCTGATCGTGCCGTCAATATGTAGTGGCTGAGGCACTGACAGTACCTTCATCAAGTGTGTGAAGAACGGGAACTTCCATGCTTCCCTTTCTCACCGGCTCAAGGAACCTTGGCAAATTTTGTCACATCAACGCTTAAATGAAGGCCGTCATTCACTCAGCATCAACATCATACCCGGCCTGAGTAACACTTGTGAACACGAGGTCCCGGGGCTGCACCAGCTACGACAGCGAGCTGTCCGACGTGAGGCGGAGCAGGAGCTGGCCGCCGTCAAGATGCTCTCACTTGGAGGGGACAGCACAGGTCATTGGCGCTGTGTGAGCAGGATGTGTTAGGCCGGCGCCATTTCCGTTTTCGCGACTCGCGACTTGACGCAGGACCCACAGCTCATGTGTCTGCTGGAGTTCCCACGTGAGGATCTGATAAAGGTGTATCGGTAACAACCGCTCGAAAGGCAGGGACATGACGGTGTCCCAGGCGGCCAGACTGACCCTGGACGACTTCAAGGGTAGCAACCGTGCTCTCACAATATGGGGCCAGTACAAGTCCACGCTGCGCTGCATCAGCTGCGGGACCCAGTCGGTGAAGTTCGAGGCGTTTTCACACCTCTCCGTGCCGATGCCAGCCAGGTCCAGTCAGTGCTCGCTGCACGAGTGCATCCAGCCTTTTGTGGCGGGCGACACAATCAGCGGCTGGGCTTGCCCGGAGTGTCAAAGCAGCGACGGGGCCACCAAGCGGCTGAATATCTGGCGTCTTCCATCAGTACTGATCATCCACGTACATCGCTTTTTCAACGATGGCGCATGGGGGGGGGGGGTAAGAGAAGCAGTGTAACGTCCAGTTCCCTTAAGAAAATCAGGACATGTGCTGACTGAACTTGAATGTGTTAACAGCGCCGTTCTTTGTGTTCCTCAGAGGAAAGGGCTGTGATGTCATTTCGCCTCATTTTGTATACCTCTGGGGCCGTATTCACGTCGACTTCTTAAGTCGATTTTCTTTCGTAAGTATAATTTGGTATTCACGTCGTCACTTCTTAAGTTTTTATCGACGGAGTTCACGTGAATAAAAAAAATTTACTTAAGAAGTAGGTCAAACTTAAGAAAATTCTTACGAAAATGATGGACGTGAATACGGCCCCTGGTCACGAATCAGGTGTTAGTGTAATTAGTTGGAAAGAATTATGATGAAATGTCTACGTTTTGTATGGTTTTTAATATATCAGTCATTGTCGAGTATGTCGAACGCCAGTTCAAGTAATGCCATTTCCCATATTGCGGCTTCAGGTAGCCAGAAAACACGTCTCGTCTCTTGCCGTATATTTGACACGACTCTTCCAAATAGCCATGACCAGACCACACGCCGCATCTCTCGGCGTGTATTTCACTGGCGGCCGCACACTGCACAGCCCGAGGCCAGGCATTTTCCATATACAATCACCTATGACATTTGTCTCTCGGCTCCGTTCCGACACTCGCCGTGTAACAATCCGGCCACGGCCGCCGTTATTGAATACGGCTCTGAATTACATAGCGGTACCGTGTAATACGGTAGAAATACAGTGATTGCACAAATATAACCAGGGTTTGAGGAGAGCCACGCTACACTGCATCACAAAACCTTCCGGTCTACAGCTTTCTAATGTGCGAGTGACTGCTAGAGAGACCTCGAGCACAATCTCAGCCACTAAACACAACAGCCAGCGCGATAGGTGAAAGAGTTGACGAAATACGGTACTCTAACCTGTTCCCTCCCTTCATCAGACTACCGGCAGTGGGTGCAGGCACTTTCCGGCACAGAACATACACAGCACAGCGCACAGTCCTATGCCAAACTCAGCAAGCTCAAACGATGAATACTCCCCTCGCAGCGGCTCTGCCTGCCACACACCTCAACAGCCATGCCATACAATACCCTTCTTTTGAATCTCCAACCATTGCGACTCTGATCAACAGGAATGTGTAGAAAACGGAACGCGTCATTACAACGGCAAGCTCTGTGTGAACGATTACTACGAATCTGCATCAAACATTGCATTGAAGAATCATCAAGAAGTGGCAAGAGGATAAACAGTACACATTGCATTTGTAACGCTGCCACCAGCTCATTGCTAGGGAATGATATACATATTAACTATAATTGAATCCAGGATATTATTTTGCAGCAACGCATATCCCCTACATTTAGAATGACGAGGCGTGCTCAACCCGCTATCATACCTATTCCATTAATTATTTCGAATCTCCGGTTTTTTTTGGCACCCATAAAAACGTAAAGCAGTATGAATTTTGCGCCGACGATCCAACACCTAAGGCTGCTGTCCAACGGTTAAAACCTATTTGTAAAAACGTGTTGATAAACATACCTCGGGTCAAGATTGAAGCGCTAGGCCAGAACGAAGAACCTATACAGCGATACGCGACGAAAAAGTTCAACGCAAGTACACAGAAAATTAACTACAAGTCCCGGATGAACAGTATTTTGCTAAGAACAAGTTGAATATTATAATACAAACAGAGCATATGAACACAAATGAGTCAAGTCATCTACAATCTTGCATTGTTTATCGAGCTCTGAAACATGACATTCAAGTCATTCATTAGCTGACATTCCGATTGTTGCGGGTATCGGCATCCGCATAAAACTCCGTCCACAACCCTGGAAACCGTGATCGATCCTCGCATACATACCTATCCATTCCCGCCAGCGTCTCCGTAAACAGTGGGCACTTTCCACGTCCAGGCAAGTCAGACAACTGTTCAGCTCGGTTCTCCCACCTCGGCGTTGTGCACTGGTCTTAGTGTCTCGAGCAGAGCTCAGAGGTTACTCCTGGACAGCATCAGCTGCTGCATGCCGTCCAGGCTGGAGGCCACCGAGTCGTAGAACTTGTTGACGTCACACTCCTCGCTGCTCACGAAGCCCGAGATGTTGATGTTGAGCCTAAAGAAGACACGAGAGAAGAAGCCATTGCAGACGGAAAGACAATCCACACCGAACTTGATTACACTAACAAATCGACGCGGAAGCCTTCCGGTTGGAGACCTCATCAAATGCCCTTCGTAAGTCTTTCGCAACTAAATCCGCCCATTACCGGATAAAAAAAAAACGACATGCACATCAAAAGTGACCGACCTCCCAGCATATTTCATATCCACGGAATGCCGTGAATGTCACAACCATTTCCCCAGCTCCTTAGCACGCGTCTCTTGACCTTGCTGACTCATCCCTCTACATTTCTACCCATCCCCCTCCTTCATCTCACCGGTCCGGCTCGATCGAGTAGAAGCAGCCGCAGCCCTCCCGTACATTGGCCCACCTCACTACCCAGTCCCTCTGTATTCCCCGCCTCTCCCAGTTTCCCTTGTCTCACCGATCTGGCTCGATCGAGTAGAAGCACCCGTAGCCGTCTCGAACCATGGCGGCCGTCACACCAAAACACGGCGTGTAGCCTGTGGTGCTCGTCGAGAGCACGAAGTTGCCGCTGCCGCCGCTGCAGGAAAACCAGTGGTGGGCTCAATAACGGACAGATCATGATGATATGGGCTTTGAATATGGAACTTCAGATCTTGTGGTAAAAAGCTAAAATATGACCTTTGTATTTAGTGCACACCAGTGGGCTGCATTCCACTTCAATATTGAATACAGGTCACGATATTACTATAAATGTTAACGATACGATACTTTTCATTAGGTACAGTCACCAGCACTTGCTACTAATCACCTCGTTTTTGCTCAGTAGTTTGAAGACCGATCAATTCTCAGTCGAGCAAGATACGTCAAACGATCGGTTTGGTCCTCCGATTTTCGAATATCTAATTTGTTTTTGTATGTTCGAAGCATTTTGGGATGAGGAGCCAAAAAACGTCTTTTCTGCCCTAAAGTTGCCCCAAGAAGTCGTAGAACTTAGCCCCGCCTCTGATCCACAGACCACTAGTGCCATCTCTTGTCAGCCGAACAAACCGCAGAAGTAAATAATGTCACGTGACCTTTGCACACGCTACAATTACTACGCAGTTGTAGTGGGGGAAGCGGGGCGGAGGCGTGGAGAGGGACGCGACCGGTCGGCTGGGGTCAGGTCGCCGAGGTCAGAGGTCATCCGCCGGAGGGTGTTTGGGCGGTTGGGCCGTGTGGGTTGGGGCCTGCGGAGTGGGGAGCGCCTGGACCTGTCTGGAAACAAGTTCTACAGCGCTGTGGCAGTCGAGAATATTGTGAGAAAAGAGAGAGAGAGTAAGAGAGAGAGGAGAGAGAGGGAGAGGGAGAGAGGATGAGGGAGAGAGGGAGAGGGAGAGAGGGAGGGAGAGAGGGAGAGAGAATGAAAAAGGGAGAGAGATAGAGGGGGAGAGAGAGAGAGGGAGAGAGAGAGAGGGGGAGAGAGAGAGAGAGAGAGAGAGAGAGAGAGAGAGAGAGAGAGAGAGAGAGAGAGAGAGAGAGAGAGAGAGAGAGAGAGAGAGAGAGAGAGAGAGAGAGAGGAGAGAGAGAGAGAGAGAGAGAGAGAGAGAGAGAGAGAGAAGAAAGACTGGAGGGAAGGGATAAGGACGGGAGGAGAGAAAACAGAGACAGAAAAGGAAAACCAGGGAGGGTAAAATGAGAGAGAGGGTAATGGGTAAATCAGTGAGTGGGAGCGAGAGAGAAAATATTTAAATGTGTCAGCTCTTGTTTCGTATGTAAAATGTTAATTTGCTTTCCATCATTTCAGCTTCGGATTGGAAATTAAATCTTAGCATCCTTATGATAAACAAACGCTGACGGGATGGGGACGTTTTTATGGTCGTCGTTGGCAGCTCGGCACTAATGGGGATGATGTTGAGGGTTTCGCAAATATTTCATAAAAGAGATGCTATTTTTTGCATCACCTATTAAACATTTTTTTACGTTTGCTATGAAAATGTTACGCCCAGTTCCTTCAAGATCAGCTCCACGACTCCACAGCTTACAACAGGAGTTAGCTAACATAACAATTCACCCGAGCCGTGTTGATGGCATGAACTTTCCGTCGAGTGCTGAGGGGGGGGGGGGGTGTTTCACGCCCCTCCGTCTAACTCAGCTCCTGGGCCACGTTGCGACACGCGGTAAGCGGCAATCGAAAGAGCGTCAAAAATAAGAAGGAAAACACTCGGTCATTTTAAGGTCAGGGCAAAGGTCAGGTCACCAGAGTTCATCAAAGGTCAAATTTTGTCGATTTCAACGATTTTAAACAACCGACGACTAACTCTGGAACCAATAGACTACAGCGCCTTGGAAAAGCGCATTCGATAGCTCTTTTAACGCTTTTTCGCCAACATATCCTCAAATTTGACCTCAGATCAACGGTTTGGCCCCCAGAGGGCACCGCTCTGATTGACTTCAAATTTGACCTCAGATCAACGGTTTAGCCCCCGTGTTTTCACCGCTCTAGCACGTCTCTATCAAATCAAAAGTTATAGTAAAAAACTGCTGAAGACCTTTCATGACCTGAGATGACCTCAGGGGCACACAAAGGGGGCACAGGTGCAATTTCCCGATTCAGAGTGTCATGTTTACATATGAACCGATGTTTGAGAGGGTGTAGAACGACATTCGGCCAAAAGCGGCTCATTTCAATTTTCTCCCATTGATTTATATGGAGCAGTCGTAAAATTGAACTGACCTTAGGTCACAACTCACAGATATAGAAAAAAAATCCGAGATATCCATTTTATACATACTGTTACCCTAAGCAAGTACTGAAAGTTTAAAAGTGATCGCTCAGTCGGGGTAGCCACAGCGAGCTTTCGAACTTTTTCTGAGGTAAGGTCACTTAACGTTACCTGGTGACCTGACCTTGAATGACCGGGATCTGAAATTTTCATAGCATGTGCGAAAAAGATGTCGGAGGGAGCGGGTGTATCTAAAACAGCGGCGCTACGCGTCGCCGTTTTTTAGATATTCGCGAAAAACCTAGGGGGGGGGGGCGTAAAAACTCCCCCCAGGACGGCGCGGATCAAACGGCCCCTGAGACCTCGGGATGGTGCCCCTGAGACCTCGGGATGGTGCCCCTGAGACCTTAGGATGGTGCCCCTGAGACTTCGAGATGGTGCCCCCTCAGACCCGGGGAGAGTGCTCCTTCAGACCTCGGATTTCGGAAAAGTGCCGCTGGAAACTTGGAATGGTGCCCCCGGAGACTTCGAGATGGTGCCCCCAGACCTCGCGATGGTGCCGCTGGAGACCTCGGGATGGTGCCCCGGACCCTCAAGATGGTGCCCTCTCCGACCTTGGGATGGTGCTCGCGGAGAACTCGGGATATTGCCAGCTGAGAACTCGAGATGGTGCCCCGCGGACCTCGCGATGGAAATAAATGGACAATATTAAACTAAAAACTAAAAAACTAAACTTAACTAAAAAAAAAAACGAGGCGAGGGACAGAAATGGGCCTCCGGGAGACCCCGAAAACGGTACCCTATTCCGATAGACCTGGATGGTACCCCCTTAGGAGACCTCTGGGTTAAAGCTCCCGTCGGTAACCTCCGTGATGAATTTAAAAAAAAAACAACTCCGTGATGGGCCCCGGGAGACCCAAGGGGGGGGGGGAGAATGGCCCCCATGCCCCCCTCTGGATCCGCCACTGAAATGATCTGACCCAAGACCTTACCTAAAAACGACCAAAAGCCTTCCTTCATTGTCCGAAAACCGCTGACAGTTGATAGCTCAATGACACTAGAGCCGTGCATAAGGAGGCGTGAAAACACTCTCCTCATCTCGATCTATTACGAGAGGACCATGTCAGGGCGTGAGAAAGGTGTTCTCAAAATAGATGACACTGTATGAATGAGTAAATAATTCGCGCCCCGTTGTGTTATTGGCGGACCCTACCACCTGATGGGTGGTGCAGCCGTTTCGTCCTCCACCTGAGATCTCGGAAAGTTACCGACCGATTTTGAAAATTCGAAGAACGTTCGATAGCCCCACCAGGGAACTACCTTGTTACCAGGTTTCGTTGACCTAGGTGCAACCCATGATGTCACAGGTCAGGTCAAATGTTGCATTTTTCACCGATTTAGTCTAAGGAATGCGTTTGCAGTCAGTTAACACATCAAATAAAAGGCATGCTATCGAAAAAAAAATCGATGGAGCGTGGTTGCCCAATACATATGTTGCCTAAAGAGGTCACTGATGCCAGGTCAGGTCACAGAGGTCAGGTCACTAAGGGTCACAATATGAACCCAACTATGCTAATTGCTAGGGTCACGTGATACATGTTTTATGGTCAATTTTGCATTTAAAATTCAATGGTGTGGCTAGACGCCATTGGGGGTTTAGATTGCGTTCTGGTGGAGGTCAGGTCAAGGTCAGGTCAAAAAGTAAAA